>NC_056743.1:230326354-230368854 GCF_019279795.1 Protopterus annectens | reverse complement strand
TTACTGGCACTGGGCTTATACACAGCCACATGGTTTCTCCGGTGGACTGTATTAGGATAGGAAACGGGTTTATTTGCTCAGGCACATGTTTTCCCATTCATTTTTCATCTCCTTGTTTTTCCTTGTTTTGGTTTATTCCGATGCAACTTCTGTCCATACCTGGATCTGTCTGTACACACATATATATATTTTTTTAATTGCACACTCATTCCACCGCTCAGGGTGTTTGTTAGGTTTATTCATTGGTTATTTATTCACAAACATGCAACCATGTAAAAATATGAGTAAAGGTTCTGCTTTTTGGTAAAAAGAATTTTTCATGTGTTTAATTTGCAGAAACACCAGCAGCATTATTAAACCATTAAACAGGGGGTACAATAGTGGGCAACAAAATGGTTTTAATTGTGAACATTGGGTTGTGAATGGATTTAAATGTTCAGTTATATTTTATTGAGGCAGTTTTTTAATTAATGTATGCATTTAATTTAGTTTTAATTGAATATTAAATTGTTTAATTGATTGCAAGTAGCTATTTAAGTCAAGATGGCAGAATGGTTCAACAACTTGATAAAGCTAGGAACATCCTAGCGAAAGCGCTTGTACTACGTGATTTCTTGGTGTGGTGTTTTTACATTAAAGACCAATTTGTGGATTTATTTGAACCTGGTGGTGTCAGCTTTGTGGTCGTTCACTTGTTCTTGGTCTTGCTCTTTGTTTTTACTGGTTAGATTTTCCATGGTGCTTATAGCAGAAATTAATGCAATGGCCTATCCACATAGAAATGGTTTGCTTTGAAATGGCCTCTCCCTCTGCCCCTGCAGCAAATGCAACCAGCAGCTATTCAGATTTCCTGAGAGGCTTAGTCCCGTCCAAGTAAAATCTAAGCTGTCTATGCACATCAAGGAGTGCAGTATTCATTTCCCTTTGTTCTGTGGATTAGAAAAGAAGGTTGGCAAATGAATGGACTGATTAAGGGCCACACTGGATACCACCTTGGGCATAAAGGAAGGGTTGGTCCTGAGGGACACCCTATCTGCATGAAAGATGATGAAAGACTTCACTGTCATGAGGGCCTGAAATTCAGATACCCTTCTAGCTGAAGTGATGGCTAGGAGGAAGGCTGTTTTCCAAGAAAGGAATTTCAACTCTGCAGTTGCAGCTGGCTCAAAGGGAGGTAGAGTGAGCTTTTCCAATACAAAGTTAAGGTTCCAGGCTGGAGTAGGGGGCTCTCCTGAGTGGTCTTAAGTTTTTGGCCCCTCTGAGGAATTGCTTCAGCAGTGGATGAGAGAAGAGGGGTGGCTCCATAGAATAATGTGCTGAAATGGCTGAGGCATGGATTTTAATGGAAGAGAAGGAAAGACCCTTGTGCAGCATCCCCTGAGTTTGACTCCAGGAACAGAATCTTTTCCATTTTTCAGCATAGGATTTTCTAGTACTAGGTCTCCTTGCCTCCAGAATGACAACCAACACTTGCTTACTGAGGGATGGTAATGGAGAGCTCAGGTAATTAGCCAGGCTGCAAGGTTCAGGGTTTGTAGCTGGGGGTGCAGAATCTGGCCCTCCTGCTGGGACAGCAGGGAAGGGGTCTGAGCCAGGTGCCATGGTTCTGGCAGTGACACACTGCGCAAGAGGGGGTACCAGTGTTGGCGTGGCCATTCTGGTGCAATGAGTATTGTCAGTCCAAACCAGCAAATATAAAACAAAAGAATGGTTCCAGGTCACTAGTGAGATAAATCTGCAGTTCTTTATTTTAAATCCAACAACAGATGAGCGCTTTCTGCCCACCAAAGGAACTCTGTTCTTATACAAGGAATGATAGGAATCATTGATTCTAGGTCCTGAGAATGTTGACACCATAGGCTTTTTAGATACTATTGTAGTTTCCTCATATGCAGTCTTGCATATGGAATTAGTAAAATGCAAGAGGCCATAAACCCCAGGGCTTACAGTATTTTCCTTGCAGATAGCTGGGTCTTTGTGGCCAGTAGTTTGAAGTAGGCTGTCAAATAAACTTGTTTCTCTGGCGTGAGGTAGGCCATCTGGGAAGTTGTATTTAAGCTTGCTCACAGGAATACAATTTGTTGGCAGGGTACTAGGTGTGATTTCTTTTAATTTATGGTGTACCCCAGTGAAGTTAGTAGTCTCTTTACAAATGCCAGATGACTTAATAGTATGCCCTGGCTTTCTGCCTGAATTAGACAATCGTCCAGGTATGGGTATATTTGAATATTTCTTTGCCTGCAGAATGCAATGACTGAAGCTAGGCACTTTGTGAATACCCTGGGCGCAGTAGATAAGCCAAAGGGCAGTGCAGAGAACTGATAGTGCATGTAGCCTGCTCTGAAGCGTAGGTATTTTCTGGAAGATTCCCTTACTGGGATGTGCAGGTAAGCTTCCTTTAAATCCAGTGTTACCAACCAGGCATTTTTGCCTAGCATGGGAAGCAGCTGATGAAGAGTTAGCATTTTGAATTTTGGGATTACCAAAAAAGTGTTTAGGATAGACAGATCCAGGATAGGACACCAGAAATTGTCTTTTCTGGGTACCAGGAAAAATTGAGTAAAAACCTTGCCCCCATTCCTCTTCCGGGACAGGTTGAATAGCCCTGACACTTAGAAGAGAGAGAACCTGATTTTGAGCCTCTGGTCACTGATTTGGGGGTAGGTCCGGCCAACTGTTTGGGGTTGGTAAGGAGTGGAAGTGGAATCTGTATCCTTGGGAAACTATATTTAAAACCCATTTGGCTTGGGTAATGAGTTCCCAGTTTTTTCGCATGCAGGGTGATCTTTCCCCATAAAGAAACAGTCAGTTGAGCAGGGCTTGGAAGGTTTAAGGTTAAGTCATTGTGACAGTTTACCATAGGGGGGTGTCTTACTACTTCCAGCTTTGGAAGTGGGAGCCCCCCACTGCTTGGCCTGTGAGTACCTTGAGACTGAAGCCTGGGTGGTCTGCTAGTCCTGGGTTTGGACTGAGAAGGCCTGGAAGAGACAGGAAAGGACCAATTCTTTGAAGGCCAGTGCCTACTAAATCTGGGAGGCTGTATTTTCAGGAAATCTTTAACAGTTTGCATATATTTAGCTTTTTCCTCCATCTTTTTAAGTAGTACTTCTGCTTTGTTGCCAAACAGGTGGTCTTGGTTTAAGGGAGCATCCAGTAATTTAGCTTTAACATGATCTGGCAAATTTTGTTTCTTAAGAGAAGCATGCCTTCTAAGGACAGACCCAGTGATAGCAGTCCTGCAAGATGCCACTAATGAATCAAAACCACATTGCAAAGTATGTTTACCAACTTGTTCAGCAGAATGCATTAAATCCTGTAATTCTTTATTTTCAGCACAGTCAGGAAACATCATTTTCTGTTCAAGTAATCCAACAATATGCTGCTGATACTTTAACATATGAAACTGGCAGTTTAAGGCCCTAATGACCAAAGTAGCAGAAGTGTATACCTTCTTACCCAATCTGTCCAGGGCTCTGGAATCTCTATCCGAGGGGGCAGGGTTTTTGGCAGTAGTAGCCTTAATGCCTTTGGGTCCCTGTGAAATTGTTTCTGGATCCGCAGTAAGATTCTTAAAGAAGAACTTGTGAGAGTCAGGGACTCTGTAATACCGGTTAGGTTTCCTGGGAGCTGGAGGTAAAGTGTCTGGGGCCAGGCTAGATTCCAAGAAGGCATCATCTAGAATGCCCAGTACAGGAGGGATAGCTAAAGGCCTGTGCTGAAGTAGGAGTAAGAATTCCCAAAGCCTCTTTTTGGAGTCAGAGTAATCTTGACTTTCCCAACGGAAATGCTCCCTAAGAGTATGCAAAGTTTCACCAAAAGAGAAATCTTCTGGAGGGGAAGCAGAGGGAATGAAGTTCTCTGCATCAGAATCCTCATAGGTAGATAAGGGCAAATCCTGGTCATCAGAAGAAGCAGAAATTTCATAATCCTGATCAGAAGAATCAGAAGGAAAATCAGTTCTAGGTCTCTTAGAGGAAGAAGGGCGGCTTCCCCTGATTAGAGTAATAAGGTCTTCAGCCATTCTTATTTGTTTTTTAGGCATAGGGGCCTGACCATGCAATCAGGCTATCGGTTTTCTAGGCGTTGATAGAGTTTTAGGCCTTGAAGAAGAAGATGCCTTTGGTTTAATATGCAAGTCAGTAGGCCTGAATACACCCTCAGAAGCCGGTGCCTGCACAGTGGCTCCGGACCCATCCAAAGTAGACACGTCCACAGGTTCCATAGTTGAAGAAGCATCTCGTGGCATCCAAATGGGTCTCAGTAGAGGCCTGTGAATCTGAAGCAGTGGGCATCAGGGGCTGCGAAAGCACCTCACTTGAGTACCGGCGAACTGGCGACTAGCTTAACGGAAGCATCGTCGGCAGCTTTGGACCTATCAGGTCTGTCTCTGTCTTTATCTTCGCGTTTTTTCAGAATGTCGGTAGTCGGGTGGCTTACCGAAGCCATTTCCGGATAACTGAACTGAGTACAAAATAGTTAGATGCGAAAATGAACTGATGACGAATAGTTTGAAGACTGAATAAGCACAAAACCGACAGCGAGGGACGTCGTGGTCTGGGCCTAAGCAAGGAATGCAGTACGAATGAAAATCTTTATGAGGTATTTGCTTTCTACAAGTAATACAATTGTTAACTTTCACTGACATCAGTTTAGAGCAAGAAAAAGAATCCCAAAAGGGGTATTTAGCTTTGTTGAAGACTTCGGATCTGAAACTCGAAAACGAAAACTTCAGAAGTCGGTCGACTGACACTTGCGAATTGCTTCTGCTTCGGGCACCGCATGGCAAGAAAGACTGATGTAACAGCGTCGGCTGCATGCTTTATACCCCCTGGCTACCTGACGTCACGGAAGATGAGACAGCAACTGACGCAGGACCCAAGACTTTGATAATCAGGCTAACTGAGGGCTACCTGCAAGCAGATAACCCAAATGTAATGACTGCAACAGTAAAACATGAAGAACATCTCATCTTTCTTCACTTTAGAATACTCAAGATCTCTAATTGCATTAGATGGCAAAAGCTTCAGCAAAGCTGCACTAACCAGATGGATCTGCCTGACTTTAATTTTACACAATGACATTCACTACACCACTAGAGCTAAACTACTTTCTCATCTCAAGGAAGTCTTTGAACAGCACTGATTTAATGCATGACTTAACTACAATAAAGATCTCCTGTACCAAATTATCTCATTTAAAAATCCTTCCACTGTTGTACCTGACCATCCCTTCATATGTGTAACATTCATAGGTAGGTACTAGGCTATTGGCCCAAGGGCCTATATAAGCCTAGCCAGCAAGGTACCATAGCTTACGCCACCCAAGAAAGTTATTTTCCTGTGCCACTGTCCAGCAGACACAGAAGTGATCCCCAGGGTGTATTTCCCATCTCCCATCCACTCATCAAGATTTTTCTTGAAGAGTGCTAATGAAGAACTTTGCTTGACATAGATGGGTAGCTTGTTCCAGAGTATAGGAAGTCTCTGGGACAGGAATCTATCTCTCCAGTGTATCCTGTTTATTGTGGTGACAAGGTTTAGGCCCCTAGAGCATGTAGCTTGGAGGGATTGGGATTTCTTTAGGTGTAGCATATGTCCAACAGCTCTGGGTTTGACATAGCTTTATATGTCAGGCAGAGATCACCTCGGAGTAGGCGATATGCTACGGAGTAAAGCTGGAGTTTTTTGAGGCGGTCAGTGTAGGGCATTTGTTTGAGGCCAGTAATCCTCTTTGTGAGGTACTTCTGTGGCCTTTCCAGCTGTTCCAGATGTCTTGTGAGGTACATTCCAAAAGGGGCGTTGTACTTTATAATGGGTCTAATGAGTGACGAGTAGAGGGGAACAATGACCTCTTTTTCCTGGATAAGAACCCTTTTATGGTGATGTGTGCCATGGAAAAGGACTTCCTGACTACTGTGGCGCTGTGACTATCAAAGGAGAGACTACTGTCCACCTGGGTCCCAAGGTCTCTTATCACGCACTCTGTGTTAAGTAGATTGCTGCCTATGTGGTAGTTCAAGGGTACAGAGTTTTTACCAAAGGGGATGACACTGCACTTTTTGGCATTGAGCTTGAGGCCATGGCTCTGACACCAGGCATCTGTCTAAGTGAGGCCCTTCTGTAGGTTGTCCACATCATTTGGGGACTTGACTGTGGCTCCTAGTTTGCAGTCATCTGTGAACTTCATTAGCCAGAGGCCTTCTGTGTTAGCCTGTACTTCAGAGAAGTAGATACCAAACAGGAGAGGTCCCAGGACAGAACCCTGTGGTACTCCACTTGTTGCTGCTTTGAGGTCAGATTTGGAGTCTGCAACTTTCACAGTGTGGGTTCTGTCAGCAAGCCTGTTGGCAACCCATCTTGTGTCGTGGGGATTTATACCTAGTTTAGCTAATTCCAGAATGGGGATGGTGTCGAAAGCCTTGGCGAGGTCAAGATAGGCTGTGTGAACCACCTTACCCTCATCCACAGCTTTGGTGACTGCCTCAAAGAAGTTGATCAGGTTCAGGAGGCATGATCTGCCTTTCACAAACCCAAACTGGGTGGGATCCAGAGTTTGGAGGTTACCAATGTCTTTGTTTATGAGTTCCATGATGATACGTTCCATGGCCTTGCAGACCAGGCTCGTCAGGCTAATAGGTCGATAGTTCCTGGGATCAGTGGTGGCTCCCACTTTGTGGAGTGGGATAACTGTTGCTGTGTGCCATTCAGTGGGCACAAAGCCTGATGCGAGCCTATTATTGAACATGGTGCTTAAATGGGGAGCCAGTTCATTCTGAAGTTTGTGTAAAACGCAGCCTGGGATGTTGTCCGGTCCCATGGATGCTGTGTTTTTGGCTTTAGAGAGTGCAGCTTTTATCTGCATAGTTGTGATTACAGGGACTCTGCATTCGTCCTGTATAGATATGGGCCCTTTAGGGGGTGAGAGGGGGGTAAAGTTTGCACTGAACCTATCTTCCAGGATGTTGGCAATATCAGTTAGTTCTGTAATTTTCATGCCTTTGTGCTGTAATTCAGAGCAGATTTGGGTGTTGGAATCTAGATTCTTGACATAGCTATAGAATGCTTTGTGGTTGTCCTTGGATTTAACGGCGATTTTGTTTTCGTAGCTAGCTTTGGAGGATCTTATAAGGGATCTCAGCATCTTACTGAGGCTGACCAGGGAGCTCCCTCCACTCCTGATGTCTCTGACTGGTCTAGTTGCTATTCAAGGCATCTGCCAGGAAAAGACTGCAACATGCATATAGACCCTTGCATCATCTGAGACAAGACTGTGGATCACAAAACAAGCTGTAGCCTGCTTCTCATCTTGGGAGTGGTGCTAAAGTTTTGCTTCTGGTGAGAGAAGCAAATGAGAACTGTATCCTAAAAGAGTGAAGCTGTGGTGAAACCACCACTAGTGGTAGCCAGACAGTAGCCATTCAAGCAACTCCCCTCTTTTCATCATTCTTGACAAGCGAATTATTTGTTTTCAAAGTACTGCTTGATTTGTTTCTAACTTCAAGACATCTGCCTAAATACTTCATCCTTAAATTTTCGGGCTCTACTTATTAGTTTCCCTTCAACTGTTTGGCAGCTCCCTGTATAGACAGAGACACCTTGAGTGACATTTTTCCTGTAAGCACAACTGAAATGTCAGCAATATCTAGCTTGCATACAGGGGAACTAGTTTGCAGTGACAAGCACTGTCCACAGAGTTGCAAACCAGATACTCCCGGAATTGCAATGCATTCTTACTCCACTGTCTTCTTAATAAAAAAGGGGTCTGTTTCCATGTATATGAACTTCCTCACTATCTCCATTACTATCTCGGTGGATATGGGCATCCTGAGGCAATGCAGAAATTGCCTCATGTTTACTGACAACCAGTTAATTCTCAACTAAACTGATATGGTATGTGGGAGATCTATTTACCCTATGTCACTGGAAGCAAAGCTCTCACATGAAAGTACTCCTAATGTCAATAAGGTTGTCAGTAGTACACATGCTGCACCCATCACAAACAATTCAAAGACATATTGGCCCACATATGCTGAAGCACTTAAATGTAACTTTCCCTAAATCCCTAAGACCTCCTAGATGAAGTACATATAACAAATATCCTTAGCAGCCCTGAATGTACTCTTTCAAAACAACACCCACGTCAACACATATAGCCACATCTCATGGAACCTCTACTTCTAAGCCCATAAGGCTAGTCACCACACAATCAATTATTATGGTAATTCGAGATTCCATCATGAGACACACTGATATCCCTCTCACCAGGCTGAATAAGGAGATAGTCACTGTCAGTTGCTTATCAGGGGCTAGGATCCACCATTAGGTATGCAGCCAGGTCATTAGACCACAACTACCAATATGACTCAGTCATAGTCCTTGTGGGTATAAATGAACTGAGATGTACCTCCCTAGACTATATGAAGAGAGAGGTCATGCAGCTGTTGGAATGTGTGTCCCAGGCTGGTGCAAGCCTAGCACTGAGCATTTTACCTTCTCCAAGGATGATGCTACAATACGAACAAAAAATGAATGACTTTAATAAGTGGCTTAGTTTCTGGTGTCAATCTAAGGGGGTGCAATATTTGTCGGCATGGAAGGAGATGGTCAACAGAACACGCTGTTTTGCCAGGGATGGTCTGTACCTCTCCCCTCTAGGCTTTTGAATATTAGCTAAAACACTGTCTTCCCCCACAGTGGCTTTTTATGCAATGTCAAACTGAAAGTACTTCTGACACAGCAAATCTAAACCAAGAAAATCTAAACGAATTACTGCTCAAAGCTAGGAGTCTAAACAAAAAACTCAACTCCCTAGAAGCTGTCTTCACCCGAGAGAATGCTGACGTCTCCACAGACAGCATACTGGCAGTGCAAGGTTGTAATGCCTTCCACACATTTAGACCAGCTACTACATAGACAGGAATTAAACGTGGAGGTGTCTCTGTTCACATCAAAAATAAATATACTTCAAGGCTGGTCAAACAGAACATGTTCAAATTACCACAGGCAAAGTCCAAAACCACTTACTTGTAAGCTATAGGTCCCCCTCTATGACCCAGGAAACCCATACCACATATTTAAACTTACTGGAAACACTCAGCATTTGAAGTAAAAATAAAACCTAGACCCCCAGAAGCCCTGGAATATTCAGGAACTACTCTAAAGCTAACTTCCTGCTATTAGGTGATAACCTGGCAAAATGTCATGCCAACATAAACCCTAAGAACTCTGCTGGCTGTGCAGAACTGTTCATAGAAACCCTACACAACCATGTTAATAGCTGTATAGAGGAAGCTGTACCCACCAGGAAGAAGTACAGAACTAACTTAAAAAACAAGTCACCTAAACCAAGAAAATCGAAAGGAATTACTGCTCAATGCTAGATGGAATCACAAAATCAACAGGCTGTACAGCAGAAAGAAGAAATCATGGCAAAAATTAGGAGGTGCACCACTAAGCAGGATAAAAGCACTCTCATCAAATTAAACAAAACAACTCAGAGGACAATTAAAATCTACCAAAGCCTAATTTGAGGAAAATTTGGCATCCCAGGCCAAGGACAACCACAAGGTATTCTTTAGCTATGTCCTCAACCTCAAAGGCAATACACAAATGTGCGCTCCCCTCACTGTAAATGGAGCCACCTATACTTTGCCAGAAGATATAGCAAAACTACTGGCCATAAATTTAGCTCCAACCTTTCTCCTCTTTCCTCCTCAACCTTCCTTCAGGAAATACCATCAAAAATACCTCCCCCTGCTATAACTAACAAAAAGATTCTTAATGCTCTCTCCAAGGCCAAGAACACTGCATCAATGGACCAGACAATATCCCAGGACGCCTTCTAAATAGCCTGAAACATGACCTATCAGACCCTCTGGAATTGCTGTTTAACTGTAGCCTCCAAACAGGCTTTATGCCTCATGAATGGAGAACAGCAACAGTCATTCTCATACACAAAGTTGTGCCACCTACAGACCCTGGCAACTACAGACCTATACGTCTCACTAGTCTTATATGCAAAGCCATGTAAAGAATTACCATGGAAATTAAATGATATAGTAAACCTCCAGACACTAGACCCAACCCAGTTTTGTTTCATCAAGGGCAGATCACGCCTACTCAACCTGGTGGACTTCCTTGAGAAGGTCATCAAAGCAATTGATGAGGGCAAAAAGGGTCACACTCCTTACCTTGACCTGGCCAGGGCATTTGACACAACACCTCATGGATTTTCAAACGGCTCACAGACAGGACCCATGAAGTTAGAATTTGAGAGTCCTCTACTAGAAAGAGACCAGTCACAAGTGGAGTCTCTCAGGGATTGGTCCTTAAACCACTCCTTTTTGGCATTTACTTCTCTGAAGTCAAGGCCAATGTCAATAGTCTCTGACTGACTAAATGTGCAGATGATTGTAAACTAGGAGCTGTCATTTTAATCACACATCGACACAAATGTTCTCCAGGAAGGGATGACACAGACAAACAACTGGGGTCAAAGTTATGGACTAAATCTAAATACAAAGAAATGCATAAGTTTCCTTCGGGAAGTCATCTACCTCTGGTAACTATCATACAACACACCCCTTTACAGTTGATCCTGCAGTCAGGGATTTGGTGACACACATGGACAGTAATATATCCTTTGATCATAATGTGTCTACAGTAGTGAGGAAAGCATTCTATGTTGCATGACTTATAAACAAAGGTATGGCATCTAGGTCCAATAAGTGATTGTTCCACTGTACATGGCATTCATAACACCTATCACTGAGTACAATCCCCCCTTTGGTATGCACCCAACAAAGTCCATAGAGGTTCCTCACTAAAAGAATACAGAGCATAAGTAAAATGTCCTATGCAGATTGCGTCAAGGCCCTATCCCTGCATTCTGTCTCCTACATGCTGCTGAGAGGAGATCTATGCCTGGCATACAGGGCATTGTCAAACCCCACTCTGATGGACTTCCTGCATATCCACAAAACAAACAGCACCAGAATGACCCATTCAAAAGACGTGAACCTTACCTGTGATTTAAATAGGAACTGCTGGAGAGACAGGTATGTATCCCAGAGACTGCCACGTCTCTGGAACAGGCGCCCCATCCATGTGAAGCTGAGCTCCTCCCTAACCCAATTCAAGTATACCTTGGACAATTGGATGGGGAACAGGAAATACATCCCTGGCTTGGCACCTATGTCTCTAATGGACACAGGCAATGTGTAAATGGTTCATCTCCCAAGCCTCTGCTTACACTTATCAAGGGTACCAGAACATGTTAGATATTTGGGATGCATGGCCAGACTTAATAAGGCCCTTGTGGTTATTAGCCTAGTAAATATCTATTAACTGTAAACACTACACACAATTTATATAAATGCAAGCAACTTATTACTTCTTTGCAAGTATGAAGTTCTTATGTACGTGAAGTTACTGCAAAATAAGTGTACTACGACAAATGGACGGTATAATGTGCACACTATCTACTGGACTCTTTTCCATAACTGTATTCGAACAGCTGTATACTTCATGGTCATTGTCAAGGACTCATAACAATGAAATAATGTTTTTAACTTGTGTTCTGTGTCTTTGGCCCCCAAGTCATGGTGGAAATACATCTTTGGACCATCCCACTCACCAAATTAACAAATATTTAAACAAATAAAATAAATCAATGTCTGGCAGTTAGTTCAGATGATTAAGACTCTGAGCTGGTGATGTCCTACTTTATCTAAGTTAAGAGTACAGAGTCTGAATCCTTTCACCGCTATTTGCCTTCCATGTAACTAAACCAGACAATACTCCCAGGTTGCCCCTGAAAAGGGACCATTTGGGCAGTGGAGTTACCCAGCTGACAAACTGATTAAGAATAAATAAATACATAAATTTGCATTACATATTGCAAAAATTATCGGTTGCATTCACTGTAACTTTTAAACACTGCCCTCTTGTGGTTTACGCACCACTCTTCATGAGAGCTTGTTCACACTTTAGAAAGTAAACTGCTGAGTGATTCAGTGTACAGACTTACTGAAATCACACAAATGCACTGCAATACTGCAGCTAACTAGGTTTTCAGTTCTGGAAACAACTGATGGGCTTGTTAGACAAGAATTGCTCATTTCCTGGACAAGTGTAGAAATATATCTGGTGTACAGCAACTTAGAAAACACATACAAAACCCCAACAGTTAAACATGCAGCTTAAAAAAAACAATGCTGCTACACCAGTAAGGGGGGGGGGGGGGGGGGTACTACAAAATGATAACAGAGTGGGTTTCAGACAGGATTCTACAAGTATCAATAACAGTCTACCAAAACAAATGAAAATGAAGACAAAATAGATGTGAACTACTGCTACATATATGTGTTATAATAATACCTTAACATTGTTTTGTTACACTGTAATGTGACACAGGCTGAGCCTGCAATAGGTCATCGTTTGATGAGTGGTGTACTCCAGTAAACAAATTCCAATCTATAAAACAAATAAATAATGAAATGTACTCCACGGTCCGACTTAAAAGTTAAACGTTACATTTTCTGAGACATGCAGTGCAACAGACACTTAGCGCTGCTTAAAGTTGCCTTCAGGTTTCATCAAGGAATCTAACATTCAAATGAAAGGGCAGAAAAACTTTCTGCTTGCGGCTCCTCATTACACACACACACACACACACACACACACACACACACACACACACACACACACACACACAAATTATGCCTCACTTGTCTGTACTTACACTGTCAATTACATAGCTAATGTATCAATACAGCTAGAAGGAACTCCTTACATTTTTGTTTATACTTGTAATAATAATTAAGCCTAATTAAGTAAAATGCCTGAAAACAAATCAAATATACAAAATAATTGTTTAATGGAAAATGGGTGAAAGTACAGTAAAAAGTAAAAACAAAAAAGAAGAGCTGCTTGTAACTACTGCAAAAGAGTCGTGCGTCAAAAGATGAGTATATATTCGTGTAGTTTCCATAGAAACAAGATTTCAACATACTAGGTTTCAAATGGCTTACCTTCCTCTGTCAGTGACGGAGAAGACAAGCAGGAAGCCCTCCCCTGTTCTCATGTATTGTTCTCGCATGGCTCCAAATTCTTCCTGTCCTGCTGTGTCCAACTGCATAAGGAAAAGAGCAGGTACAATAAACAACAAGTATAACCCAAAAAACAGCAGTAAATAACTGAAGTCTTCACTATTAGGCAGAACAAGTTAAGAGCACAGAGTACTCTGAACGTTGTAAAACCCTGTGCTAATAGTACAGCAAACAAGGGAAACTAAAACGACCATTGTTTATGTGCCCAAGAATAATAAATGTATAGCAATTTAGAGTGCAAATGTTAGCAATTCCTACACCTCTCACATAAAAAGGCAGAGCTCACTCCAAAAAGCCACTGAAGGGTGTTGGTATTATGTGCACTCTGTACTTACCTAAAATGCATTACGATATTAGAATTATAAGAAAAGTACAGTTGTGTGCACTTACCATAAATGTAGATGTTCGAGTGTATTCACTGTTGCAGTAATTACATTTGGGTAATTCTGCTAGCAGGTTGCCCTCAGTCGGCCTGAATTCCAAAGTCCTGGGTCCTGCGCCGGTTGCTGTAGCCCCTTCCCTGATGTCAAGTCGTCAGGGGTATAAAAGATGTGGCCGACACCATTTTCTTTAGTTTTTCTTGCCCTAGATGTCAGGTGCCCCCTAAAAGGGTAGCCAAAATTTATATATATATATATATATATATATATATATATATATATAAATACATGCACCGATATAAACTTTACCTTCATCTACAAGCAAAGACACCACATGGGTTGTATAAATCAGAGAAGGAATGATAGGTTCCATCAGAAGAAAAGGGGGATGGTGGGTGGGTAACCTGGACTGCAACAGTGAATACACTCGAACATCTACATTTATGGTAAGTGTTCACAACTGTACTATGTTCTTCGTGTTTCACTGTTGCAGTCATTACATTTGGGTACAGTCCCAAAGCTATGGATGGGAGGCTGGAGCTAAACAGCATTAGGAGCGGCTATGAGGCCTACAGAACTGCAGTGGCAAAGCCTGCCCTGGATTTAGAGTAGAGTGGCAGATGATAGTGCTTTGTAAAGGTGTGCACTGAACTCCAGGTAGCAGCCTCTAAAATGTCCTTGGTTGGTACTCCCCTGAGAAAGGCTGCAGCTCTGGTTGAATGTGGCCTAATGCCCTTAGGCACTGGTTTGCCATGATGTAAGTGGCAGAAATGAATGCAGTGGCCTATCCACTTTGAAATAGTCTGCTTTCAGATAGCCTTTCCTTGTGATCCTGCAACATATGCCACTAGTAATTGCTCTGTCTTTCTGAAAACTCTGGTTCTGTCCAAGTAGAATCTAAGCTGTCTGTGTACGTTCCAAAGAATGCAGAATTCTCTCCCCCTTGTTCTGTGGATTTGGATAAAAAGTTGGCAGATGAATAGTTTGGTTAAGAGCCACACTGGACACCACCTTAGGCATAAATGTTGGGTTTGTCCTCAGAGAGACCCTGTCTGGATAAAAAATGATAAAAGGTTCCACAGCCATGAGTGCCTGTAGCTCTGAAACTCGTCTTGCAGAAGTCGCTGCTAGGAGCAGAGCTGTTTTCCAAGATAAAAAATTTATATCAGCAGTAGCAGCTGACTCAAAAGGAGGCAGGGTGAGTTTTTCCAAGACATAGTTGAGGTCCCATGCACTCATTGGTGATCTCCTTGGAGGCCTTACATTTTTGGCTCCTCTGAGGTACTGTTTTAATAAGGGATGAGAAAAGATTGGTGGCTCTGTATTGTAATGAGCTGAATTTGCAGAGGCATGAATTTTAATAGATGAAAAAGACAGGCCTTTGTCCAGCATCTCAGTTAAGTATTGCAAAATCTGAGGAATATTTGACAGAGCTGTATCAGTTCCTTGCGCCTGGTTCCAAGCACAGAATCTCTTCCATTTTCCAGCATAAGATTTTCTAGTACTAGGCCTTCTGGCCTCCAAAATTACAGCATCACAGCTTTACTGAGAGGTGTGTTTTGTATGACTACATTATCCGCCATGCTGCCAGGTTTAAAGTCCTGAGTTGGCTGTGCAGAATCTGATTGTTTTGCTGGGACAGTAGATGAGGTATTTGAGGTAAGGTCCAAGCTGGGCATTGAGACAAGGTCTTTAGGATTGGAAACCAGTACTGGCGGGGCCAGTCTGGGGCAATCAGTATAATTTTTGGCTTCTCCTGTCTGACCTTTAGGAGTACCTTGAGGAGGAGAGGCAGTGGGGGAAAGGCATATACTGATAGGTTTTTCCAGCTGAAAGATAGGGCGTCCACTTTCCATGCTTGTCTGTGATAAGTCCTTGTGCAGAATCTTTTCAGTTAGTAGTTGTGAGGGGAGGCAAATAGATCTATGTCCGGGCATCCCCATTTCCTTGTTATCATGCTGAAGACTTGCGGATCCAGCTGCCACTCGTGGTGATCCATAAGGTTTCTGCTTAGTTCATCTGCCAGAGTATTTTTCCTTCCTGGCAGGAATTGCGCCTGCAGATGTACTTGGTAAGTTAATGCTGTGTCCCACAAAGTCATGGCTAGTCTGCAAAGGGGGGAAGAATGTGTGCCCCCCTTCTTGTTTATATACCACATGACTGTGGTTGTTGTCTGTCTTTATCAGTAGTTGTCACGGATGAAGTAGGTCCTTGAAGGCTGTCAGGGCATTCTGAACAGCTAGCATTTCTTTTTGATTGATATGTAGATGCATTTGGGTTGAGGATCATGTGTCCTGAATGCATCTTCCTGCCATGTGGGCCCCCGCCAGGCATAATCTGATGCATCCGTTGTTAGTGTCTGCCTGGCAGTGGGTAATGTGAATGGCTGTCCCTTGTTTTGGTGACAAGCCTTTGTCCACCATCGAAACTCCTGTTGTAGGCAGGGAATGAGAGTAATCATTGTTTCCAGGCTGTGGCAATGTTGAGTCCAAACACTTTTTAGGTACCATTGAAGTTTCCTCATATGGAGTCTTGCGTATGGAATTAGTAGGATGCAGGATGCCATGAAGCTCAAAGCCTGCAGAATATTTCTTGCAGATAACTGGGCCTTTGTTGCCAACATTGTGAAATAGGTAGTCAAGTTGCCTTTGTTTATCTGGTGTGAGAAGCCATCTGGGCAGTTGTATTTAAGCTTGTACCCAGGAATATTATCTCTTGAGAGGGTACTAGCTTTGATTTCTTTTCATTGATTGTGTACCCTAGGCATGTTAGAAGTCTTTTCACAAACGCCAGATGCTGTAGAAGAATGTCCTTGTTCTCTGCTTGAATTAGACAGTCGTCCAAGTAAGGATATATTTGTATTCCTCTGTCTGCAGCATGCAATTATTGGTGCCAGGCACTTTGTAAAGGCCCTGGGCACAGTAGATAAGCCAAAGGGTAGTGTGGAGAATTGGTAATGCATTGAGCCAGCCTTGAATCTGAGGTATCTTCTGCATAATTGTCTGATTGGGACATGCAGGTATGCCTCTTTTGGCATGGTATGGAAATGGAACTTTTACCCTTGTGACACGATATTTAGAACACACTTGTCCTGGGTTATAATGTGCCAATTTTGAGAAAAAAGTGCTAATTTTCCCCCTAAGGGTGCTGCCAGGAGATAAGTGCTTGGTGCCGGCAGGGTGAAGTCACTGAGACTGTTTCCTGTAAGGTTGTGATTTATCTTCTCCAACTTTGGAGGTAGAAGCACCCCATTGCTTTGACCTGTAGGAACCTTGCGCCTGGGATCTGCCTCTAGGGCGTCTGGATCGGCCCCTTTGAGGTCTGTCTGACACAGGAAAGGACCAGTTCTTTGTAGGCCAGTGTCTACTAAACCTAGGTGGTTGTACTTGTAAAAAATCTTTGACAGTTTGCATAGATTTAGCTTTGTCCTCCATTTTCTTTAACACCTCCTCTGTCGTAACACCAAACAAAGTATCATGTTGTAAAGGTGCATCTAATAATTTAACTTTGACATGATTAGGCAGATTTTGTTCCTTTAACCAAGCATGCCTCCTAATTACAGAACCCGTAACTGCGGCTCTGCAGGAGGCCTCCAAAGAATCAAAACCACATTGCAAAGTATTCTTTCCAACTTGTTCAGCTGCATGCAATAAATCCTGCATTTCCTTGTTATCTGCACATTCAGAGTTTAATAACATTTTCTGTTTAAGCAATGTCATGACATGTTGCTGATATCTGAGCATATGAAATTGACAGTTTAAGGCCCTTTTAGCCAAGGTAGCAAATGTGTAAACCTTTTTTCCCCATCTATCCAGTGCCCTAGAATCTCTGTCATAGGGGGTAGGGTTTTTGCAGCGGAAGCCTGAACTCCTTTGGGACCCTGTGAAACAGTTTCAGGGTCTGCAGCAGGGTTTTTAAAAAGGAATTTATGAGAGTCAGGAACCCTGTAATATCTGTCAGGCTTAACAGGAGCTGGAGGTAAGGAGTCAGGGGCAACACTAGACTCCGAAAACACATCATCCACAATATAACACAGGTGGAATGGTTAGTGGCCTGTGTTGGGGCAGTAAAAGGAAATCCCTGAGCCTCTTTTTAGATTCTGAAAAATCTTGGCTCTCCCAGTGGAAATGCTGCTCCCTCATAGTATGCAAGTTTTCCCCAAAAGAATAGTCCCCTGGAGGAGAAGCTGAAGGTATAGATTCTTCAGCATCAGAATCCTCATAGGGGGGAAGAGAATACTCCTGATCAGAAGAGGAATCAGAAGAAATAGAAACCTGATCTGAAGATTCATAGTCAGTCTTCTTGCCTAGGCCTCTTATTAGGAGGGGGATGGGAACCCCTGATCAAGGTAATTAAGTCTTCGGCCATTTTGAGCATCTGTTTTTTGGGCATAGAGGCCTGTCCACGTGGCTCCTGAGTTTGTTTCTTTGCTTTAGAAGGTGCTTTAGTCTTTTCCTTTGAAGCTGAAGTTGGTTTAATGTAAAGATGTTTAGGTCTGAATACACCCTCAGAAGCCGGTGCCTGTTCAGCAGCTCCAGACCCATCTGAAGGAATAGTATTCCGAGGCTGCAATACCTTGAGTTTCCAGCGGCATGGCAGACTCCATGTGGGAGTCGGCAGCAGCCTGCGACTCTAAAGTTGCGGGCGTCAGGGGCTGCGAAAGCGCCTCACTGAGAACTGGCGAACCAGAGACTGGCTTAGGAGAAGCTTTGTCGTCAGTTTTGGGCCTCGGTTGTCTCTCTCTCTCCTTTTCTTTGCGTTTTTTTGTGAACTCTGGTAGTCGGATGACTATCCGACGACATTTCTGGATAATTAAACCGGCGTCCAAAATAGTTTAAAGCAAAATCATACCGACACTTAATAGTGAGTTGGTTAAATCTAGCACAAAACCGACAACCAGCAACACTGTGATCAGGACCTAGGCAAGGAATACAGTAAGAATGAAAGTCCTTATGAGGAATTTGCTTTCCACAAAAAATACAATTATTAACTTTTTCTGACATCGGTCTGGAGCAAGAAAAAAGTTTCACCAACGGGGTACTTAGATTTATTGAAGACTTCAGATCTGAAACTCGAACACGAAAATCTCAGGAGTCGGCCGACTGGCACTTGCAAACTGCTTCTGCTTCGGGCACCGCGCAGCAAGAAAGACTAAAGAAAATGGCGTCGGCCACATCTTTTATACCCCTGATGACCTGATTTCAGGGAAGGGGCGACAGCAGCCAACGCAGGACCCAGAACTATGGAATTCAGGCCGACTGAGGGCAGCCTGCCAGCAGGATTACCCAAATGTAATGACTGCAACAGTGAAACACGAAGAACATTGGCAATACAAAATCACCTCCGTCAACAAAACAACCTCACAAAATTGCCAAAAAAAGTTTAAATTTTGATAATTCAGCAAAACCTGACAGCCATACATTACCTTTATGAAGGGGAAAGTACCCACAGACCCCATATTTTGGCAGTTTCAGAGAAAACAGGAGTACTTGGTTTGGTGAACAAGCAGAGCCTTTTCCTTTACCTGCTACACTGTAATCCTGGATTTCACATTCACTTCAAATTTACATTAACCACACTGATGATCAGAAATATGTACTTTAACAAATCAGCACTTCAAAAATGCAGACTGCAAATACAATATTTCAAACAAAACTACTACTTTTTGATTTAACAAGCTCCCATCAGTAACAAGACATGGCAGGTAGATGTACATCCTAGCAAAGTCAGCAGTGAAGACAAGAAAACTATCTGTGGTGTTTACACATATGGACCCACATTTTTTTCCATCACTGTTCTGTTTCATAATAGTTAAAACTTTCTAAAACTTACCCTATTCTTAAAATGCAGGATCCAACAGAAACATTCTAAAAATAATCCCACAGGTTTCAGTCTTGTTTAACATTACTTATCAGAGGTAAAAATCGGGCATCTGAGGTCTAATGGTAACCATGTTTGCAGATAAATGCAAAGTGGGTGCTCTGTCAACTCAATAATGCATCATGAATCATCCTAAAGCAAGAGCCAACTCCCTTATCAAAACAGTCTACATCATTAGGGATCTGGGTTTGACAATGAGCTCTCTTTCAACCACCACGCCTCAACTTTTGGAGACACCTCACTTTCAACATACTACTTTTTCTTGGATGAGACAGCTGATAGGATAGGTTTCTTATCCAATGCATTTTCCAGCTTTGGGATAGAACCCCCCCCCCCCCGTACAAGCACAGTGCCTCTCTGAAAATACAAACCTTGAGAACTGGGCTGGTAACTGCAAATAAATGCATGGCATCAATACTACTGATCCATTATCCAGAGGCAACTAATATATCCTTATAATTAAGAGGGAGATGTGACTAAATACCTTAATGGCTTTACAGCCGTAAGCTTAAGTATAAATCTATAAACCTACTTAATTATATAAACAACTTAGTATCACTGCTATACAAGTTTAAGCACATCAGAAAGAATATTTGTGAAAGATCAATGACACTAAAAAAAGAAGTCTGCTGTTACATTAAAACCTGAGAAAATATTACAGTCCTTCATTAATAATATACCAAAGGGAAACTGGAGAGTGACTTGTGTTGATGGGAAAGAAATGAAGTTGAGCCTTCAGTGACAGAGAAAGTGCAATGGGAGCAGCTTGTCTGCACTCAAGAAGGATGGTAACAAACAGAATAGTTATTTAGCTAAGGCAAAGGACTAAGATGCTGAATTTTTGAAAACACTGAATAATCACACTGATGCTATTAAAAGAGTTGCAGCAAGAGAATAGGGAACTAAATGAACAGTATGCACTTTTACTGAATTTACTGGAATTGCTGAAGGACAAACAAAATGACCAAGAAGACAGAGCTTTATGGAAATTTCTTTTGCGATTCGTATACCAGAAAATAAAAAAATGTACTGTTTTAGCTTTCATAAGAGTAATGAGCAAACTTGACTAGTATATTTTTAAGCCAAAGAAAAAATGAGTGCAGGATTTTTACTCCTGGTTGGTAGGTTGCTGATAAATAACCACAATATACAATCGCTCCTTGTGAGATATTTAAACAATGCTCCAATGTTCCCTCTTTTACAGTAACCTAGTCAAGTCAACAAGTTTGGTGAGAAACAAGTTTTTTGACAATTATTAGTGGGTGCAAACAAAGAAAATGAGCTGTTGATCGTTTCTATGCAGGAATAGTCATCTGAGGAAGCTTACGTTTAAAATGTATCCAGTTGTACTTAGGACTTATTTCCCCAGTGGAGTAAGATCACATGCATATATGAACCCAGAAAGATTACAAGCATCACTTATCTGATACGGCTGAAGTGACTAAGGACATGGTACATTAACTAGGTGAAAGACCGACTGCACTTCCCCCTATATGTGACTCACACAGGACTAACCCCATCAATAAAAACTTGTTGGGATTCAACCTAAATAAAATTAAAACAAGTGTTGCCCTCTGCACCCCCATGTGGGAGGTAAGCCCCAGTATTCCCAAATGTAAACATATACCAGCTCACTGGTTGCACACACAATGAAGGAAGAAACCTTCCATAACAAAGGAGACACTGCACTAGCCATGATGTTCTAGCAAACCAGAGGCTGGCAAGTTCAGCACTAGGGACCTGAACATGGCAAGTGAAGTCTTCACAGAGCTGAGACTTGGAGAAATAAAGGGAAGCCACAGGCTGTGTGTTTATTTGAAGACTGCACCATTCTGTGGATATTTTAAAAGAGTGAACAATGGAAAAGCAAACATACAAGGTATAAAAGGTAGCACAAACATTTTGTAAAGAAAGTTTGAAGACTGAGTCCTGTCTGAAAAAAAACAAGAATGTGTCCTCAAATGGACAGCGGTGGACTATAATTATGGAATAACTTAAAACAATATTTAACAAGCATTTATTTGATGAAGGCATTACTTATGTAAGAAGAAAGTTAAATGTGTATCGTTATGGACTACTGGCTGGATGATATAGGGTGGACGGGAAATGTTCTGCTTTCAAGGAAAATTACATGCAATAACAAAACATGCAAGTAATTTAGACTACAATGCACTACTGGGTGGATGGTGAAACTTATGCAACATTAACTGGAACACTAGGGACAGATTTCTAGTTACTGATGGTGCTATGCTTTTCTGTTTTAGCTGAGTACAATATTGTGAGGTTCCTGGTGGACAATTTCTGGAAATATTTTTCTAACAAATGTGCAGGCTACACAGTTGGCTCCTACATGTATGAATGTTAGTTGATGCTGGTTCAAGATGTACTTTAAAGTCATTAGAAAGTAAAGTGGTACTGCCCATAGATAAATTTGGATTTAGGCTGGATTCTCCCTTTTCCCTTATACCCTTCCATAATCTGTCTAATGGGTAAAGACGGCTGAGATTGCTATTGTCAAAAATCTGTTGTACAAGGTGGAAAGTGGAATTATATGGTAGTTTAAATATTCATCTCAGGGTAAGGGGTGGCCAGAGGAGACTGGAGGTGCACCATAATTATCTGTAGATAATTGTCAGGGCATTAACATTTGTCTGTTAAGCTGAGATTGTGAGGAACAGCCTGGTTTATTGCCTTTTTATGTTTTGTTGAACAATAGGTAATTACTGAATGTCAGAATAAAATGAGTTTAGCTGCTTAAATAATGTAATTGCTTATTTTGTTATGGATTACGGTACAATGTCTTCTATTTTTGGTAAATATAATAGGTCAGCTTGTAAGGGTAATAAAATATTATTTTAATCTCTTAATATTTTAATTATATGGCAATTAATTATGGAAAATATGATCTACTGAATTTTCTGGACAATGGATACAGAGGAAATTTTAATTTGTTAGTTATATAGGATGAATTTGATTACTTAGGATATAAATAGCCTTTCTAAGAGCTGTAGCACTGTAAGGAGTACATCTGGATGATCAGGAGCACATGTGACTTAAGTAGGGTTGTTCACAGGATTAGATTTCTGTTATTTACTAAATCTTGATGGGCAGCCATAGCAATACAGACTGCCTCCAGCGCATGCATTTCTTATTTTTTTGGAAATCAACATGGGGATGAGTGCCCTACAGCAGTAACTAAAAATTCAGTACTATGGCAATTATTTCACCACTATTTGCAATCACACAACAGATAACTACCATCTAGGCTGTGCATGTGTGGGGTTAGTCTGTGTACAAAAGCAAAGGGCAATTACATGATTGATATATATATATATATATATATATATATATATATAAAACATTGTCATTTCTATTTTCAGGGAAGGATGCATGGGCAATGGTTACCTGTACCAAGCACTTTACCATCTTGGTTCCCCTTCTCCACGCATGCTGTTACCTAGGGGGATGATTATTATTAGTTAGTGGTCATAATGTGTGCCCACTCCCCCACAACACCCAAGACTGAACTGACAAAAGGTTTTGTAATACAGGGAAGCCATTCACACAGCTAGAGAATGCAAAGGAGTTATACTGAATCGCTACAAGTAGCCAACACGATCGATTATGTGTATGTGTTAAACAGCAAATGGTTAAAATAAATTACTGTGGCCACAGTTTCTTTCACTTTCCTCTCAATCAAACATTACATGTGTACAGAGCAGGAGGATGCCCTTTTGGTGGAGGGCGAGAAGGCATGCTGCACATGAAAACATAGAGTTATTACATGATCACTGGTGAAAAAAACATATGGATTGTTTGGAACTGGTTAGTCTCTCCAACATAAGCAAGTTGAGATATACTGTGGCTATTATGTTTTTTTACTTTCTTTCAAAGAGACAAACTTGCAGAATACAAGTTTCATTTTGGCAAGGCAGGTGATATAAAAAAAAAAAGAAAGAAAGAATGGGAGTTGCAGGATCTCTTCTTCCAGTCTATTGGATAGGACAGCACTGGTCAATGAACAAAATGGCCCTTGTATTTATACAATTTCTTCACATTCTAAGGTAGTGTACCATCTCAGAAGGCACGGATTCCACTGAGAAATGATGCATTACAAATTCCTGAAAGCGTTTATTGTGAGCTATCTTTGGAGAACTGACATATGGTCTCTCATACAGAGCTAGTAACTCCAGCATTTTTAGAGAGCTTTTTTCTTCATAGTCTGGTACTATGTTTTATTTTTCTTTGAATGTTATTTGACCTCTGCATATAAGGTGGGGGGTGGTGATGTAGGAAGGTGAACAGCAGTTACAGTATCACTTCTGAATGATTACATGTTTGTTGGGGGTAGTACTTATCAAAGAACCATATGGCCATTGAATTTATGGAATCCTTCACACTCAAAGGTAGTATACTCTTTCAGAAGGCACAAATATCACTGGAAAAGTTTGTGTGCATTCTCTACCAAAGTACCTTATTAAAACTCTCTGGAATTTTTATTGTGAATGGTTTTCAGGGAAGTAACATATGGCCTTTTATATACAGCTAGTAAACCTAGCATTTTAGCTCAACACATATGCAGTGCAAAACATCACAACTCTAGCAGCTTACACACAGTTTTTGCATTTCCAAATTTTCTAAAAGAAATAAACTTAAAAAGCATAAGATAAACAAATGTAAATACTTTTTTTGAACATCTAACTATACAAATAGCAATGTTATCAGTAAGAAGTATTCCTTTCAATCGTAACAGTGCATTCATAATTTCCATAAATATTGTAATACATTACAATGTCCACAAAGCCCATTTTTTGTAAACTTTCACAAACATATTTTCATATCTTGAAACTGTAGATCCTAGACATATATTGTTAGAATATTTTTGTTAACCAATAATATGCTTTAACTTAACAAGAAATTCCTCTATAGGTGTATGCTTATTGAGATATTTACAGAAATATAAAAACATAAACTTAATTGTATAATTAGCAAAACAAATAATACTAGATATCTCTCAAGATGTGCAACTTGCAGAGCAATTATCAAAGACAGTTTTCTTAAGCAACATCTAAGGTTTCACTTAACATCATGCAACAGTTCGTAAGTCACTAGTATTTTTAAGTATTAATTACATATGGAAATAATACTGCTTATTTGCATAATTATTTGAAAACTAGAAATATTTCCAGTTTAGTGTGGCATAAACCAGCACTGACAATGAATTATCCCGTCTCCCACTCACTTCTGAAAAAATGATTGTATATTCTTGAAAATACGAATAATAAGAGGCAAATTAATTTATCCACTGCAGCAAATCATAGACTAACAATCTCTGTGCAATTTTGATAATGACTCCTTCCCTTTTCTAATACTGCCTATTATTTAGCTGGTAAGTCACTTAGTTACAGAAGCCAGACCCAAAAAGGTTCTGGACTCCATAAGGTGGTATGGGTGTGAACTGGAGGAATACAAAGAAGGCATTATAGGCTCAAGTAAGTTAAGGTTTTTTTCCTGTCACAGTCTGACATCTGGGGGCTATACAACCTCTGCATAAAAGGCAAAATAAAATGATGTCAAGAATATGTGTGAAGCATGTTTTCGCTATGTTAGAAATGAAAATTCTGCATATTTCACAAGAAAATACACATTTTTAACAATTCAAATGCATGGCTACAATGACAGGTTTTCATGCAGATAAAGCAAATTCAGAGGTATGCTACACTAGAATCTCTGTGGTTCTTACTGCAGTCATACATGTTTTGTAACTGAATAATATTTTGTTATTACCTGATAGCATTGTCATGACATTTCAAATCTGGACAAAACTATAGCCTTTGGCTTTAGTTCAGATGCCTTTACTGCCAGTCTAACATGTTGCAATACACTCGTTCATTGTGGTGCTGTGGTGAACTTCTGCTCAATATCCAAACTAAAATAATGGCCCAAGGTATTTCTTTATTGAAATATCAGCACATCAGAAGTAAAACTCCTGCACATTTTGTCAGAAAAAACAAAACATTTTTTCAGCTGTAGTATATTGAGGCTACAATGCCATGCTTTCAAGTGGCTAACATTATGAGTCGTATTTAGAGATGTGCTGTACTGGAGGCTCTAGGTTTAGAACAGTACAAAACTGCTAACAACCGAGCGTTCTGTAGTTATTATCTGAAAGGTTTATAATGAAATCTCAAAGGGAGACAGTAATAAGGCCATTCAAATGGAGGCCCTGTAGCTTTAGTTCATTTGCCTTTACATCCACAATCTGACATTTAACATTACATCTTTTCATTACAAGTGCTATGGTGAACTTCTGTTCAGTGCACAGAGTACAACAGACTAAATTACACCTTTATTGATTTACTAATACATCAGATATAAAGAATCCTATTTCTCCTTAGTACACACTTCTTTTGTCACTGAACTAGTCAGGCTTATGGGTCTGTAGGTTCCTGGAGTCCGTTGATGGCCTGCACTTGTGCAGTGGGATGACCACTGCAGTTTTCCACTTGTGTGGCACAAAGACTGCCTGTAGGCTATTGTTAAACAGATTCCAGTGGTCCTTAAAGGTCATGTTTCAGGTTATTTATGAGGAATCCCAGGATATAATCCAGGCCCACTGACAGTGTTTTTGGCCTTAGGGTACCGCATCTAGGATGGTTGGGGGTTTGTTTGATGGTATTTCCTTGGGGGGGGTGACTGGTGAGAGAGGGGGTAAAACTGGAGCTGAATTTGTCAGCCAGCAGATTTGCTATTTCTTCCAGCTCTGTGTAGGTGGCTCCATTTACAAACAGTTCTGCACAATGTTGTGTGCAACCTTTGAGGTTTTGGACATAGCTAAATAAAGCCTTGTGGTTATCTTTTGTCTGGAAGGCTATCTTTACCTCAAAGTTGGCTTTAGTAGACTTAATTTGCCCTCTTAATTGGTTGTTTACATTGATGAGAGTGTTTATCATCATGCTGGACATAGTACTTCTTAATCTTGGCTATGACTTTTTTTTCTTTTGTTATACAACTTGTTTACATTTGGATTTCACCAGGATGGTTTGTTTCTTGAGACATCTTTGTTCTTATTTCTGGTAGGTACAGCTGTCTCTATGCATTTATTGACATGATTTTACAGGGTTACTGTGAGCAATCCTGCATAAGCAGCATTATTTTCAGGATTTGGGGGTTGGGGCTTGAAACTCTGACAGGTTATCATTCAGTAGTACAACGCTTGTCACAGAACAGTTCTTAAATTTTATGGGGTTAACCACAGTCACAGAACTGATTTTGATTATGGAGACAGCCTTATGTTCTGATCTAACCAACCACGACACTACTCAGAGGGGTACATGGGTACATATTTGTGAGTACCAAGTCACGTATGTTTGCACCCCAAATGGGCATATATAAGATATGGTCCAAGGTGTGTGAATTTACAAAGTCCAGGAATTTCTATAAGTATGAGGCCATGGAAGCATCCCAGTTTATAGTGGGGTAGTTGATGTCACTTATGAATATGGTATTGTGCTGAATGGTGAGGGCTTTCACTAAGTCCCAGTACAAGTTATGGGCTACTTGGTCATACAGGCTTGCAATGATGTGATATGGGACTTTCCCAATGGAAATCTGTACATGGAGAATCTCAAGTGTGTCACCCTGTTAGACTAGTTTTGAGGCAAGTTTGATGTTGATATAGACTGCAATACCTCCATCTGTGCAGTAGATGTCCTGAATGTGTGAAAAGCATTGCAGATCTGCACTGCTGCAGTGCTCTCTACAGCTTTAAACCATGCCTCAGTAATTGTACATATATTCACATTCTTCAATGTGAAGACAGTCTGGAGGGAGTGGAGTTTCCTGCTTAGGCACCAGACATTGAGCAGTAACATCTACAGATTCCCTTAGGTTGGTTTGTTAAAATGGAAGGTTTGTCAGTTTGCCACTGTCTAAAAAGGCACTAAGGGGAAGGGCAAAGTTTTAGCCAATATTCAAAAGCCTAGAAGGGACAGGTACAGAACATCCTTAGCAAAGCAACATAGTCTGTTGACCATATCCTTCCATGGTTACAAATATTGTACCCCCTTGGACTGACACCAGAAACTAAACCAATTATTGAGGCCAATCATCTTTTGTTCATATTGTAACAACATCCTTGGTGAAGGCAGAATGCTGCTCAATGTTAAGTACATACAAACCTAGGATACAGTCTGAGAGAGCTCCATAATGTCTCTTTTCATATAGTCCATTGAGATGCATCTCAGGTCATCACACCCTCATGGACTATGACCAAGTCTTACTGGTACTTGTGGTCTAATGACTAGAGTGTGTGGGAGGGTGGATTCTGGCCCTTGACAGACAATTGACCATGGTTTTCTCCTTATTCAGTGTGGCAAGTGGAATATCTGTATGTCTTACAATGGAGTCTCCCAGGATTAAAATACTGGGTAGTGTGTTGGCTTCCCTTATGGGCTTTGTAGTTGAGGCTCCAAAGGGTATGAATGTATGTGTTGTGATGGGCGCTGTTTTGTTGGATTGCTTTTGGGGTTGCTGGGGATACACAATGTAGGACAAATGTCTAGGATATCTTTGCGAATTAAGAAGGTTACTTTCAAGTGCGTCAGCATATGCTGGTCTATGTATTGGGTCAGTACTATGTGTGGTAGGTTTAATGCTTATGTAACAGGCAACCTGATTGTTACTTTGAGTGCGAGTCTTGCCTCCAGTAACACTGTAATTACATCTCACACATACAGTATCTGTTTCAATAAGGATTAATAGATGCCCCTACTGCTTTCCCCCCACCCAGCCTTCAGCAGCTTCTGGTACCTCTGCATGCATAGAGGGATAAATTAATAATGGATAAAGAAGATGAAGGGCTGACTGCAGCAGATATGCATTTAAATTATCATACAATGTCGAATAAGTAATCATATTTATTTCAAATTGTGGCTTATGAAACCAAACAAAAATAAATATGTGAATTGTCAGTAAAAATCTGACAAATTAAGTTTTTTGTCTTACAGAGAAAGAAGAGAATCCTCATGCATTTTGAAGTATGCAAGACGGATGTTGAATCATCTCATGCTTACACAAGACACTGAACCCTGAATCAGTTTAATGCTGCCTATTGGAACAACTCTCAACCGTTCTCCAAAATATGTAACACTACCTCTCATTATGTGGAACAAATGGCCAAAATGTGGAACATTTACTAACAACTTCCACATGGAAGATTACAGCATTGCTAATAATTGGTTGACTTCATACTTACAGAAATTATTTTTGATGAATTAATGTGTTTCAATATTATTTACCATGGATGTCAATTACAAAAAATAACGAACATATGACAACAGCAAGAAATTTACAATTTTTAATATACAAAATGAGGAACACTGCTCATAATGAGATACAGATTAGTGGTATGCCCACTGGAGACAGTAGGATGCGTCTACAGAGGGTAGTTGGGTTAAAGATGTGGAAGAAAAGAACTAAGATGATTTACATGGGAACAATTAAGCAAAAATTTAGCATAAATAATATTTTACATTTAGAATTTCAAGGCGTATTGAGGTCTGCTATTATGGGTTAGTTCGTTGATGGATGGCACCACTTCAACTTTGATATTACTTTTCTTAGACATAAAAAAGGATTCAACAAGTAACTGAATGATTAATTAGCAAAACAAGTGCTAAGGGAACTGAAAGGTAATGTCTCAGGTAAAAAGACACAAATATGAGTTTATACCTTAGGAGAAGAAATGTACAAGTATATTTGGAAAAGGAGTTAGTGGCTGCAAAGGTATTCCACCAGGTCTACGAGATTTATAATACTTGCCAGGAAATGTTTGTACGAGCATTTTTAAACCCCAGTTAGACTAAGAAGAATGTGGATTCATGTAAATGCAATGTGTTGGAAGTATGAAATGAAATGGATTGATTGTGGAAGCACGTTTTCAGCTGTATCAACATTTGAGTGATCTTAAAGACACTTTACAGTGTCTAAAGGAAAAAGCATAAAGATTCTAAGGCAATATAGTGATGACTGTAACAAATAAACTACATCTAGGTAAAAGGTAGTATTAAATTGCACCCACATTTAGAGCATGTAACAAACTATGAAGAAGGTTGGGAATTGAAAAGAATTGCTAAAAATGTGATTAAATACAAAGCCCAGTGGCTGCCATGGTACATACATAAAGGTACAAGGAGTGTGTGCTTCTTAGTTTTTATATATATATATATATATATATATATATATATATATATATATATATATATATATATATATTTACTAAATAAAACACGCACTACATCAGCACATGAAACTTTAGCACAATACAATTTAAAAAAATGTCAGTATTTCTTTACTTGTCTTTGTTTACCAGGAAAGTCCGACTGGGTAAAACCCATTTTCAGTGGAGGAGGCCCAGGGAGAAAATCTCCATTTGCTTACATTGTATCAGTCAAACAGAGAGTAGTTACATTTCTATTTACAAACAGCAGTTACATTTATACATTCTAAGATTTCACAGAGGTGGAAGTTACTAAAGAGAAAGCACACATGCAAACTTAGTGGATTGTATATTCAGCAGTTATGTATAAAAATAATTTTGTCATTTCAGTAAGAAGTTGAGAATACTTTAAGGAGAGTGTTTGGTGAGTATTGTACAATGAACACAAAATTTTAACCTTGTGATGAGCATGTACAGGACCAGGATTGATTAAGATGTTTAAGCAGTGTTTTAAAACTACTGAGTTTGTTGGAGAGTTTAATTTGCATGGGATACTATTTTAGAGTTTAGCAACACATTGGAAGTAAAGCAAGTCTCCTGCAACATTATTTGACTTATATGTAAGTAATAAATATTTCTTACTGGAATTGAGGTTGCTTGCTGGACAGTAAGGTAGTAACAACTTTTGTAGTGCAGGGCATTTTTCTGGATGATGAATGAATTTGTGTGCTGTAGTTAGTTGTGAAAATATTACAATTGTGCAGTTCAAGCCAATTTAATTGCTTTAAGCTAATACAATGGTGGTCCTATGAGGGAGACTGGTGGAAAATTTAGCTATCTGAGCATTGTTTAAGTTTGTTAGGATAGGAGCAGCGTACAAGAGAGTTGGCAGTAAGAAGGTGGTGGCTAGACCTTTTCTTGAAGTATCTGTAAGGAATCCACTGATGCAATAAAGGGAGCCTCATTTCTGGTGTGTAGATTTAATGGTGTGCAGTACATGGTGGTCATATTTGACACTGTCATCTATTACAACACCTAGAAGTTTACTATGAATTGAAGTTTCAATGACAGTATTATTTGCTGACTTTATGGTAAAAGACTGCTTTTGATTTTAGCAAGTTTTTGAGGTGAAAAGCACTGATTTAGTTTTCTTGGGGGTGAGTAGGAGGTTTGATTCATTAAGCCAGGTTCCTACAGAGGAGAAAGATTTTTGGGTAATGTCTTGGAGCTTACTTATTGTTGAGGCCCGCACATATTAATGTTGAGTCATCTACATACTGAACTAAACTAGCATGGTGAGTGGAGGTGTGGAGGTCATTAATAAATATACTGAATAGTAGAGAACCCAGGCTAGAGCCCTGAGGGACACCTGCAGTATCTGGTTGAAATGATGAGTAAGTTTGTTGCCATTTACCTGCTTGTTGCCTTCCAAATAGGTAACTAAGGAACCACAACAAGGAGTATTTTGAAAGTCCTGTGCAGGAGAGCTGAACAAGCAGACCATCATTTCTATGTTGGTTTATTATATTGGTAAAATGTAGCAGAGCAGTAGTGATACTGTGCTGGGGCCTAAAGCCATGTTGCGTTTCTCAGAGCATGTTATTTGAGGTTAAGTACTGCATCAGCTGCACATGGATGCATTTCTTTAATGTTTTTTTAGAGGGGGTGAAAGTCGCTATCAGTCTGTAGTTATTAAACTCTGTAGATGTGCTGCCTTTGTGCAGTGGTATGATGTTGAATTTCTTCCACAGTGATGGGATGCATCCTTCTGCTATGGACCTACCAATTAGCATGGACACAGGGAAGCCTATGACTTCTGCGGTCATTTTTAGGTAGTCTGATGGTTGCTGGTCTACAGATACAAAAGTAGTTTTTAGTTTAAGCAGTAACTTCCTTATGAGCGTGGTAGGTACCGGACTAAAACTGAAGAGGTGTGGGTGGTTTCGATTGGACAGGGGTAGAGTGAGGGGGGGAGATGTGTTAGTGTCTGAGAGGGATTAACAGTGATTGTATAAAGTAGGAATTAAACTGGGTGGGGACAGAGTCTGTCATACTGTCTGTTTCTGGACAGGGACTAGTGGTCTTGCTAGAGTGGAGTACTTTATTTAGCGATGACCAAAAAAGTTTTAGGTTGTTTATGTTTGTCTTGTAGGTTGGTATAGTATGTTTGCTTACCCTGTTTGACATGAAGTTTTGCATGGTATCTAAGATGTCTAAATTGCTGGAAGGCATTTTGAGTTCTATTTTTATACCAATTTTTACAGGCTTCAACCCTTTTTATCATAACTTTTTTTTTTGTTTACTTTGTCAGCCATTGTGCAGGGTTGGACTTTACTCTTATTACGTACTGGTGCTAGATTATTTAAGGTCTATAAAAACACTTTATTAAAGTATTCTACAGCAGTATCTAGTGGCATTGTTCTAAGTACATTCCAGTTGTATTTTTTTAGTGTTTCATTGAAAATATCTTTGCTGAAACTGGTTGTATTTCGTATTTAATTATAGATGACATGTTTATCTAGATTATGGTGAGTTCTAATAGCATATGTTGGTATTTGGTCACTTATGCTATCTGAGAGGCAGCCTACTTTTGTCAGTTTGTCTGCTTTGTTTGAAAGAATCCAGTCTAATGTTGAGTGTCCCCTTGAAGCATTATTGATTCTAGTAGGTGTGGTTATTAATTGTCCGAAGTTGTACAAGTTTATGGATCCAGTGGGGGTAGAAGAATTTGAGTTGCCAGTCTATATTTAAGTCTCCAAGTATTTTAGTTTCATGGTTAATTTTTTGGGATATCCAATACAGGATGCTTTCAGCAGTATCAACGTTATTTCATGGTGGTAGATACACTGCTGTTAAACATATAGCTTTCCCATTGTTGATTTTTAGGTGTGTTATTAGTAGCTCAGCATTGTTAAATGTGGGTATTTCCTGTGGAAGTAAGGTAAAGGTTAGGGGATTTTCACAGATTGCAACACCACCTGCATGCTTGTTTTGTCTGACATGCCTGAGTATACTGTATCCTGGGGGGGGGGGGGGTGATCTCATTACTTTATTTCTTTTTTTATCCAGGTTTCAGTAGCTATGACTACATCAGGAGTGTATGTGGCAAGATAAGTATGTGCTGTATATCATGGATCTTACTGCACATACTTCTTAGGTTCATATTTTCTCCAGACCAGCCCCTGGCTGCTGTGCTTCCCTGGCTCTAGTGTTTGCAGCTAATATAAGTTCTCTGAAGCTTGTTTTCCTGCCTGTTCTGCTCTAACCACCTGAATGTGCCCTACCAGAAGTCCATGATAAGAACCAACAAACAAGGAAAATTAAAAACAAAAACTAAAATCCCATCTGCTCCCTGAGAGTCATTCCCAGCAAGGAATTTCAGTGAAACTTGTGTTCCTGCCTGTCCTGCTCTAACCACCTGAATGTGCACTACTGGAAGTCCATAAGAACCCACAAACAAGGAAAATTAAAAACAAAAACTAAAATCCCATCTGCTCCCTGAGAGTCATTCCCAGCAAGGAATTTCAGTGAAACTTGTGTTCCTGCCTGTCCTGCTCTAACCACCTGAATGTGCCCTACTGGAAGTCCATGATAAGAACCCACAAACAAGGAAAATTAAAAACAAAAACTAAAATCCCATCTGCTCCCTGAGAGTCATTCCCAGCAAGGAGTTTCGGTGAAAGTATGTGTACTGCTTTAACCATTTTGTAACAATTAAAGGTAGTACATAATTTCTACTAAGTCGCAGTGTGCTTCCCTGCCAGGTTAGCCAGCAGCCAAACCCCCCTTTCTCACTTAAATAACCCCTACTCTCCCTATTATATTATACCCCCTATCCTGAACTATGATAGCTACCTCCTTCCCCTAACCTGCTATCATGCTCAGGGGACTTTGCTGCAACAAACTGACTGCCCATTAGGTGGTGCTCCTCTACCATCTAGCTGTCTCTATTACTTTACCCACTCTATCATATCTCCCCTCTACACAGTTCCTAGACATCTCTTTTACTGCTCACTCCCTCACTATCCTCCCAGGATTACCTATCCACATATCACTCTACTATCACCCCATCTCTATCCTTCGTAAGCCTCTTACCTTCTTCTACTGTCTTTCATCTATATATCTACCTTCAACTCTATTTCTCTGTAAGTCGCTTACCTTTCTATAAATCACTGCAAACTTACCTTCAGGCTTTCACACTCTACTGATTGTTTTTCTCACATTCTCCTTCCTTTGGCTCAACCCGCTCCATTCACCCTGCGGGCTCACTCTGCTCCCCTACCCTGCCCCCAAATTCCACCTGCCCCCAGCACATCTACATTTACTTTTCACATACTCCTCCCACCCATATCAATTAACTAATCATAGTCCTCTCCTTATTACCCCTCCCACTCTTACTCCTCCCACTCCACTATCCTATACCCCTCTCTTCTCTTAGTCTCCTCCTCTCCTCCTGTAAATTAATATAACCTCATCTACTTCTATACCTCTCCTCCTCAATAAGCCAGTTTACTTTCCACTATAATACTCCCTTTAATACCCCATTCTAAACATGCCCTCCCCAATCCTCTATACTGTCCGGGTCCCTTGCTCCCTTCTTGTACTACTAATTCCTCTTTATTATGCTACTTCTTACTCTTCCAAAGCACCCCCATGCCTACCTTCTACTCAAACTATCCCTTACACTCACCTGCAACCACTTTTATGCACTCACTTCCACTCCATATCCTCCTCTCTTATTCCACCTAACCTACTGTACGTATTCCATCCCAAACACTTCTCCACCACAACAAACACTTTTACTCATAAACTACTGCTAGCCCCAAACAGCTTCCTACTATACAAACCCAAAAGGCTAAAAGTTACTTGCTGTAATGTCCTAGCCTTATCTGGAGATATCCATTCCAACCCTGGCCCTTGTCTCATTACAAACAACTCCTTCCCCCCACCCCTACTTCTCCCACTACATTTAACCCTTTCTCCCTTCCCCTTCTTCCTCTGCCTTCGCTCTCAACACTCAAGTTCTTCACTATCAATGCCCAGAGCCTTAATAACAAAGTACACAAAGTACAAGCTTGGATTAACCACAACCAACCTGACATCTTAGCCATTTTCGAATCCTGGCTAAAACCCCATATTGCTGACTCTGAAATCTTACCTCCTGGTTTCCATATCCACAGAAGTGATCAATTAAATAAAAAAGGTGGAGGCTCTGCTCTAATCCACTCTAACCTTCTTTCCTTAATCCCTCTTCAAATCCCAACTCCACAATTCAAAAATTCTGAACTAAAAGCAAGTCTCCTATGACTGAATAAACATAAGAATATCTGCATTATTTCCCTATATATCTCCCCAAGCGACAACATCTCTACCCTTGAAAAGATTCTTTACTGGGCCTCAACTGAAATAAAATATGAAACTTACATTCTAGGCGACGTTAATATTGACTGGAATAAAATCAACATGCCTTCTCCCTCCCTATCCATTAACCTCTACAACTTCACCCAAGTAATCCACTCAACCACTCGTCCTAACAAAAATCACCGCCCAGGATCCATCATAGACTGGATCCTAGTCTCCCATCCAAACAAAATAATAATTCTCTCTGGCACTATCCCAGACACCTTTAGTGACCATCTCCCTGCTTTCATTCATCGCTCAGCTAACTCCACCCAATATCAACACCCATTACACTCCCACTCGTAATCTTAACAACGTCAACCCCACAACTTTCTCAAACATTTTTAAACAAATTAATTGGCAAATCCTAAATACTCTCCCCCTTGACAAAGCTGTAGAACATTTCAACTCCATCTTCCTAAATACTCAACTCCCTAGCCCCTCTAGGAAACAAATGTGTCAAAGCTAATTCTGCTCCTTGGCTGTCCAAAGAAACAAAACAAATCATGCACCACAGGGACAAATCCTGGAAGCTTTACCAGAAAAATAAAATGCCTACTACCTTGCTCCAATACACCCAACTCTGCAACCATGTAAAAAAACTAATCACCATGGACAAAAAATACTACTACAATAAGCTTCAGTCCAACAATAATAAGAACCCAAAACAATTCTGGAAATCAGTTAATTCCCTTCTCCATCCAGGGTCCAGGAATAATCCCTGCCCTGACCCAAGTATAACTGACACTGAACTGAGCTCTCATTTCAACTCATTCTTTACAGAATCCATAGCTAACCTAACCAAAACTTTCCCAAACAATCCAAACAACTCTCTTTCTTCAACACCCAACAACCCTAATAACTGTCCCCTTAATTTCCAGCTCAAACCAGTTTCAAACATTATTATAAAAAGGCTCATATCCAAGTTAAAGCCATGCTCTAATGCCCCTGACAACATTCCCTCCTCCTTCCTCAAACGTGCTACTGATGGTATTGCTCTCCCAGTCAGTATCCTAATTAACAGATCCTTAAAAGAGTCACATGTACCCAAACTCTGGCGTTCAGCCTACATTCTTCCTCTTCAAAAAGGAGGCAAAAACACCAATATTTCCAATTTCCACCCCATTGCCCTACTCTTTCCAATATCAAAAATTCTAGAAAAATGTGTCCACCACCAACTTATGCCTTTCTTAACCCAGAATCAACTTCTAACACCCACCCAACACTGCTTCCGCCCCGGGCACAGCATCATAACTGCCTTACTATCCTTCCTAGAAACAGTCAATCGAGCCTGAGATTCTGGACTACTAGTATCCACCGTACTGCTAGATCCCTCTAAAGCATTTGACACCATTTCCCATAAACACCTTCTCTTTCATCTTGCCAACCTTAATCTCTCCCCTAATACTCTAACCTGGTTCTCCAGTTATCTATCAGACAGATCTCAAGCTGTCAGATGGAAGAACTCTACCTCCTCCTTCTTGCCAACACCCACCGGCGTTCCCCAGGGGTCCATCCTCAGACCCATGCTTTTCAACATCTTCATTAATAACCTTCACACTGTCATCCCTGACACAATAGTTATCCAATATGCTGATGATTCAACTTTAGTCTGTGCCACCTCGAACCTTCCTGAACTACTGACTAAAATCCAAATAGCATTTTCTACTACTGAGAACTGGATACACCAAAACTCTCTCTCTCTCAACTCAAATAAATCTAAAATACTACTTTTCCCTCCCACCAGGGATTTCTCTTATGACAAAAATACTTTCAAAGTCCTAAGCCAAACCAACACCGCTATAGAAGTGGTCCCTTCTGCAAAACTTCTTGGCATTACCATAGATGAACATCTTAAATTTGATATCCACATACAACAAAACATAAAAGAAAACCCACCAAAAGTTAGGTATGCTCTATAGGAATAACCTCTTTCTCTCCAACTCTTCTAGGCATACCTTGGCAACTACCTACCTTCTACCTTCTTTACTATATGGAGCCCCTCTTCTAAGTAATCTGTCTTCTTCCAACACCTCAAAACTTGAAATTTGCTATAATAAGATCTCTAAATTTGCAACTAAATCCAAAACCTCTACTCACCACTGCCTTACCCTACAATCACTCAACAGGCTAGAACTCTCTAACCACCTAGACTATCTTCAACTAACCATCGCTCACAAATTAATATTCTACCCAGATAAATGCCCAGCCTTAAACATCCTTCCCCCATACATCCAGGGGCGGCTTGTGCTATCGGACTGCAGCCCTCCCACCTAGAAAACACACAAAAAAAAATCTTTAAAACAAAAAAGCAGAGGCATTTGAAGACCTCAGACTGCCTTTATCAGCAGTCCGGATAGAGACAGACAGGTTACCCAGCAATCATTGCTGCAAATGCACCCAGGAATCAGTGCGATGATGACAGCACAGAAGAGGAGGTCCGGACTGCTTCGGCTGCAGACAGACCCAATGAGGACAGAGAGGTGAGCACTGAGATGGCAGACCCAATGAAGACAGAGGTGAGCTGCTCTCGCGGGACATTCATTGCGCGGGCTTGGCTTCATTCAGGAGGTAGGTGTTTTGGTCGCTGGCTGGATTGCTCCATTTCGCGGGCGGTTTTGTTCGCTGGCTGGATTGCTTCGTTCATGGATTACTGCTTCAGGTCGCTTCATTCATCTGGCTGAACGGGTGGGACATACAGCAGGTAAGGGTGTGTGTGTGTGTGTGTGTGTGTGTGTGTGTGTGTGTGTGTGTGTGTGTGTAATGCCCCAGTTACTATATACTGGTGGCTAGAGAGAGCAAATGGTGGTGGATAGAGATACTCAGGCTTGAACCCTGGACCTTGGATGCAGGTGGCAAGGACCTGAATTCCCTATCCACCACCATTTCTAAAAAAAATTGCAGATTTTTGCCTCATATTTCTTCTGTTCCTCATAAAATCTGTGGTTTCTGTATCTACATTTTTCCTTGCAATGTCTGTAGTGTAGTGGTGCACTGGTAGCATTGCTGCCTAACAGCTACAGGTTCTCTGGTTTGATTCTTGGCTGGGGTGCCTTCTGTGTGGTGTCTGCATGTTCTCCCATCTTGCAAAGATGTGTCTGGCATTTCTCTCTGCTCTACTGAAAATTGCCTTTTGTTCCAAGTCAGGCTAGTTTCCTGGTTAAATGTTTAAAAAATAACAGGCATTTGAATTTCAGACTTCATATTCTTCAGAAAGTACATGGTAACACAAAATTGTTCTAGCAGTTGTCTACATTTATAACATGGATATTTGAAATTTGTCCCTATTTTTGGGACTATATTCCCCCATTATTGGCTTTGTCCAGGTATTTGTGCTTGAGAGTTATCTATGGTGAGAACTGTATTCATTGAATGTTTGGGGGCTGTATCCCCCCCCCATTACTGGCTTTGTTCACATGTTTTTTGCTAAGAGGTTGAGAGCTATAGTGAGAACTGAATTCACTGAATATGTTTGGGGGCTCTATTCCCCCCATTATTGGCTTTGTTCAGGTGTTTTGTGCCAAGAGGTTGACAGCTATGCGGAGAACTGAATTCACTAAATGGTAGCCATTTAAGTTTGTCTTCCACAGCTGATTTGGCACAGTGGGTATGCTTCTCTGACTGTTTTGCACAGGGTCCCCTGGGTTAAAGATGTGGCAGTGAAATGTATGGTGGTAACGCAGCATTTTATTCTAGCAACTTTCCAACATTATACAAGCAATGTTTAAAATGTGTCCCTGGTTTTTGGGCTTTTGTCCCCCCCCCCAATAAATTTTGGCTTTTTCCAGATTTCTTGTGCTGCAAAGTTCAGAGATACAACTGCATGTCGAGTAGATTTTGCAAGGAGCGGAGAGCTGCAGGGGAACACAACTTTAATGCTGCTTATTCTGAGTCTGCTTGCATTAATAGCACAACAGGTAGTGTACTTGCTTTTGATGCAGAAGGCTGTGGGTTCTACTCCCACAGTAGATAGATGCAATGCTGATAATGTACTGTGTTGTAAAGTGGGTGGATGCTGCAGTCCTTTTTGGCAAAGATACTTAGAGTAGTAACTATGAACCTGAACCTGTTATCAGTTTGCCGTACAGTCCCTATTGCGATATTACTAGCTTATATTTTTTTAATGCATGCAACATAGGCAATTTATTCAAGGGCAACAGGCACTTTATTTGTAGATGAATAAATAGTGACATATAAAGATGTTTGCTAGCAGCAACCTCTTTATTGTTACAGATTTCTTTAATGTGGAATTATTTAGATGACTTTTACTACTTTAGAGATTGTGCATATTTACTGATACTGGTGGACTGTAGAAGGTTGAGTAGACTTTTATGATGTAAATGTTCTGAATTGGGTAGTTTTGTCATTGGTGCCATGCATTTTCCTTGTTTACTGGAAAAATTTTCAAAACTATACATTTAAAATGCCGTCTAACAACTGTACTGTATTGTACAAGGAATATAATTTAGTAGAATCAGGAAGGTGTATCAAAGAGCACATGTATGTTTCATGTGCAAGGGGCCTAGGATTTGAAAACAGCCCAAAGTTAATCTTTATCTGTCACTGGCAAAATGTATTTTCTTTGAATGTGGGTTTCAATGCTGTTTCATTGAATGTGAGTTTCAAGGGCAGAGAAGTTTTTAATGCTAAGCCTGTTTTCATTGTGAGACTGCGTTGCTTTGTTTAGCAGATGTCTTGGTGTTTGTGCTGTAAAATGCAAAATAAAACTTTCAAATGAAATCCAAATCATCATAGAAGTAAAGCAGTATGCACATTAGTGTTTATGGTAAATAGAGTGAAATAGCCAAGTAATGGATCACTGGAATGGCCTGCAGGGGGAAGTGCTCCATTCGACCATGATTTTGTGAGGGGGGGAGGGCGGCAAACTCAAAGACAGCCTTAGCTGAACTATACCTCCCAATTGTCCAGATTTTCACAGAATGAATAGATTTTTGCTTCTTATTTTTGATTTGTTCCTCATAATATTTGTGGTTTTCTGGAAAATCGTTTAGGAATTAAGTCACTAAATAATGACACACTGAGTTTCAGACTTCATAACCTTCAGAAAAATGCATGCTAAAGTAAGACCTGTTATTCTATCAACTGTCTCAGTTTATACAAGAGCAATATTTAGTACTGTTTATATGTTCCCCCAATATATTTGGCCTTGTCCAGATTTACTGCATTAACAGGTTGAGAGGTACATGCAAATAAATTGCTTTATAGAATTAGGCATAGCCAAACCTCTCAACTGTCCCTGAATTTGGCTCAAAATGTTGCTCTTCCCCTAACAATCCCTCCGCAAAATAGCAATTTTGGAAGAAAACATGGAGGGTTTACAATTAAGAAATAACTGTAATAATCAGAGTTATAGATTACTTTTATTTCAGAAATGCATGTAGATTCTTTTATTTTGTCAGCTGCTCAAGTTAGCAGTACTATTATTAAAAAAGTGTCCCTTCTTTGACAGGTTCCCAGCTGTATTGTGTGGCTATTTTATATTTTTGCATCACATTTTTGGTCCATTTTTCATAAAATTGTTTTTTGGCAAATTAGTGGCAAATCATTAAAGACTGAGGTTAGAAAATAATGACAGACATTTGAGTTTCAGATTTCATATCCTTCAGAAAATTCATACTAAATGCAAGACCTACTATTCTATTATCTTTCTAAGTTTATAAGAGCAATATTTAAAAATTGTCCTTATTTTTGGGCCTTTGTCCCACTTCTATGTATGGCTTTGCTCTAAGGGTGAGAGGTATGACAACTGTGTCAGGGCCATCACAGTCAGCCAGAGACATTTCAAATTGTGTCATACTTGTTGCACCCCACTCCCCTATGTAGCGACTCTGGATGAGTCCAAGCAAGGCAAGAAGCAGTTATGCAGTGTAAATGTGCAGGGTATCCCCCCATCCAAGGCAGACACAAGTACTACAGTGGCTTTTCATCTGTTCTTGATTTTGCAGAATGGTCTGGTTTCTGTCATATTTTTGTACTGTTGATTTATGCTTATTACTCAAAGTGCATGTTGCTCTGTGTTTTAAGTAGCAATGCTTTAATGACCATCAGGTAAGCTTGTCTGAGATCATAACATGCAAGTAAGCTTTAATAAGCATACTGTTAAAGAATTACCAACATTGAAGCCTTTCTGTTGTTGCCATGCAGAGAATACTTAACTAGATAATGTATAAGCGTTGGGTATTGAAATGCATATGACAGTATTTGTAATAAAGGACAGGATTACATTATTTTAAGAAGCTCATTACACTTGTTCGAGACTTCCAGTGATCTCGGAGGGCTTTACCCGTAAATAAAACAGAATGCCACTCATGTGTGGTCCATAACCTGTACAGTAATCCTTTAAGCAATGTATCTTGAGCTTGTTTGCTTTTCATTTTTTACTTTGATCATATTTTCCCCATGAAACAAGTAGATAGTTGTCAGGCAGCAGGTCTTTTTTGGATAAGAAACATTTTTACAAGTGGGGGCATCACAGAGATTGCTACTTTCAGCATGGTACTTGGTACTTTAATAAAGCTGAATATAAATTATAATTAGAACTGCAGTGCGAGGAGAAGCGGTTTGAGTCGAGTGCTGCTTGTTTTTCTTATACTTGATTTTGACTGGCATTCCAGTAATATATTTAAAAAGTAATTTATTTTTTCATGCCTCACAACCTTTTTGTTTCCATCTACATATTAAGTAAGCTGTCAAGCAGCCAATGCACTGAAATATTTTTATTCTTTTACACTTCATTTGTCTTGATTGGACTCTCATAATGAGGGTTTGGCACCCAGGGCAGCATATTTAATTAAAGTTTATTTTTTGTGATTTTGAGCATAGCTCCTCCCCTTTCTAGTTGTCCACACCCCTTCCCATTGACCCCATCCATTCGGTTATCTCCTGCAGCCCCCCTTTGATTTGAAGTCACCAGCTGCCACTGCATACATCCCAAACAGATCTCTGAGATCTGAACACCAAAATTTAATCTCTATCCACAAACCCAAACGTCCTGCTGGCAAGCTTCTACTCTCTTTCTCTCTAGGTAAGAAATGGAACTCTCTCCCCTCCTTCACTTAGGACTATACCAAACTCAGAAACCTTCAAGACCCAACTTTTCTCATACTGGTCATCCAAATGGAAATGTTCATGTGAATTTCCCCAATGAGCTCTCCATACTCCTTGCTTCACTCTACCCTCGAACTACTATTTCTATTCTCCTAAAATAGACTTAAGCTGACAGTCACTGATTACCCTCAAACTATTATTTCTATTCTCCTAAAATAGACTTAAGCTGACAGTCACTGATTAAGCAATTTATCTCACTTGACTCCAAGTATGTAAATATTGTAAATATCACAGTATTTCTATTGTCTGCACAGCAAGTTTTTGACCTTATTAAACTAACACATCTGCATGCTAACCCCCCCCCCAATGTAAAAACACAAGAAACCTCAGATCTTTATATTACAGACAGTTGACCATGCTGTGCTGAATGGAAATACCTGTAAAC
>NC_056743.1:230261354-230321354 GCF_019279795.1 Protopterus annectens | reverse complement strand
TCTTTAGGGATAAGGTAACCTTTCAGTAGAATCCCCTTGACTAATGAATAGAAGGCATCCTCTCGAAGACCCAACCATTTTGGTTATCAATGACTATAACAGTGATTCTGCTCTGTTTAGCAATCTCTTGCATACCTCTGGAAAATTATTTTATTTATTTATTTCACATTTGTTAACTGGGTTAGTCCAACTGAGCCAGAGGCCCATTTTCAGTGGAGACCTGAGAAGAAAAGTTCCAATACAAATCAATACAAATATTTACGAAACTTGCATTTAAGTTTAACATCAAGAATAAGTAATAGGTGGACAAATAAAAAAGTTTAGATCAAAAGTTCAATACAAGTGATGATTCCATAAGAGTTGGATAAAACATTTACATACAAATGATGATACAGGTTATGTAACAAAGAGCTGAGAATATTTATATAAACTGTAGATTAAACAATGAACAGATGATCTACATAAAGATACTATGTAAAGTCATGGCAATGGCATGGAAAAGGCTCAAGCTTAGGTTTAGAAAGGAATTATATTTTGAAAACTGGCTTCAAACCACCTTTAACCAATGGACTAACAAATTCAACTCCAAATTTACTGGTAATGAGAGGATTAATTCAACAAAGGTGACAAATATCCAAAACTGACAAAAGTGGGTAAGATATGTGCCCTTCCTACAGGGGAACAGGAGTACAAAAAAGCCATTAAATACTTTGTCAGAGGTTAAGAAAATTAGTTTAGAATTCCTCTGTGTTTAAAGTCAACAACCTCCATGGCTCCATGCACCCCTACCAAATGTTGCATCCCTTTGCAACTGACTACCATACTCAGAGAATGGACTTGCACTCCTCTCTCTATAAAACAATTTTTTTTTTATGTTAGAAAAAGGAAGAATAATCTATTGAACAAATAGACATATTCTACTTTATCTTGCCTTTTACTGACAGGATTGCTCCGGACTAAACATGACACACTGAAAAATCATCAAGCAGCATTTTATTCTAGCACTTTCTCTGTGGAACACTGTTGTTTTAAAAAACATGCCTTATCTGCATTACAAACATTAGGCAATGTAAAATTGTGCAGAAAAGTGGAAACAAGAGTTGCACACACACTACTAACATGTCCTACACAATTCAATTAACTACAGCTTCTTCCTTCTACATGCACAACATGCGCTAGTCTTGGAATTTTACGTTTCTAATAAACAGTAAAGTAAATCAAGCAAAACAAGTAACTTCACCTTAAAACCTAGAGAAATAATATATTTTCAACAGTAAACAGACCTCATACTGGTTTCCATGTCTACACAAGTCTACCAAGTGTAGATCCAATTCTACATTACAGATTATTTATGAAAAGATATCACCTATAAATGCATAAAATGACTGTAAGTAAATAATAACTGTCTTCTGTTATGATGGATTGTTGACTTCTCTAGGACGGAATCTCTGCCTTATGTTTGCTGAGTGCCAGGATCAGTTCAGACTCTTCCACATACATGGGCAGGACACAATGGGGACAAGCAAATAAATGAACAAATGTACTAATCTATGACTCATGAACATCAGTATCTACTGCAAATTGGGAACTTAAAAAACAACAGCTAATATTGATACAGGGCCAGTAAAACTGTTCCTGGTTTCTTTAAGTGGCTGGAATTCTGACAACGTAAGCCCAGGCTGTCCGTACTATGTTTGCATTCATTATGTCTACAACCAGTTACAGTTCCTGTGTTGTATCATCTCACTAATGCTCACGAAAAATTTTAGTCAGGTGGGCTGCCCACAGATTGGCTGTATCAGTCAGTCCTGTAAAGTCAAGGATAATAAAATATCGCTCCATATTTTAGACTTTCATCAAACTTAGCAGTGTCAATGGTGCAGCAAGTAGCATACTCTCCTGTGGTGCAAAGGGCTGTGGTTTCTATTCTCACACCAGGCAGATGGCTTGTTGACTACAGCGCAGTATAAGCAAGATGCTGTACTCCTGACTGTGTCATCTTTTAGATGAGACATTAAACTGAGTTCCCATCAGCTTGAGTTGGTCATAGGTCAGGTGAATGTAAAAGAACACATGGCATCTATCAACAAGAACAGAGGAGATTGCTCAATGACCTGGTCAAATTTCCCCGAGCGGCACCTCAGGTCTACCCTCAAAAGAAGTCATTAGCCTAGTGGGACTAACCTGGTCAACAATGAATGAATGAATGAATAAATAAATAAATAAATAAATAAATGTATTAAGACATACCTCCCATACCATAACACTGTACCCTCATTCCCCCTAAAACTGCAGTTACTTGTTTGAATAGGCCTAATTAAGACCTATAAGATGAGTTTATGAGATTCCTCTTGAATTGCGGAATAGGGTCTGTGCAAGACACACTGGCATACATAATTAAATCTCCCCACATTTAGACATCCACCTTTACAAATAGGTTTCACAGCCAAATCTGCTTTGAAAAAAAACTCATCATAACCATTTCCAAAGAATGTTCAGGAGCGTGGATAGAGCAGTTTAATTTATTACTCTCCCATTCTGAAACACTATGCTCTTCAGGGATTTGGCATATGTGGTATGAGAAAGCAGAAAGGAGATTATGCACGTGAAATATAAATATAGACAATCTTAAGACTAAGGGTAAGCCACACTGTTTAAGAACTACACAGCAAACACTGTTAGTGGTTCAGTAGAAATCACACATCTCTGATGTCAAGAGTTTAAAAAGGGGCGGTCTATCCACATACCACAACCCTGTACACTTACTGGACTGCTTAGATGCTAGCTTTCTGATTAAGTGTTTAATCAAGCTCTTACATGACTGAACTGGCTGCAGTTTAGCTTTATGTTAAAGATTCCAGTGTGGCATAGAGGGAAAATCCCTGAACTAAGGCCCAGATGACATAGACTCGACTGACAACCTAGGCACTGAAGAAGCCAGCCAGGGAGGGCTTTATCAGTGGGCAGCTGCCACCAGCTGGCCCATCCTGGGGAAAGGGCTTGGTACATGTTCTACTGTGGGAGCAACAACCATGACTTAGACTGCAGGCATATTCACTGTGAGTGAAGGCTGGATGTTGGTGGGGAATGAGTTTGCCAAGTAGGGTTTTGCTCTGTATCTAAGCACAGTGGCTGTGTGGAAATGCACATCTGCTCAAGGGGCTTAGCAGAGTAGGGACTATGTCCAGTCAAAAAGGGAAGATATGGGGAACAGGAGATAAATTCTCCTGACTTTCTGTATAATGATGGGACATAATTTTAGATTTTTAACTCTTGTGCCTGCACACCTGGAAGGGGGAAGAACAGAACAGGTAAAGAGGGATAAGGGCCAAAAAGACTATGAACTGGAGTTTTTTTTGTATTTTTGTTGTGTTTTTGACACCCTATCCAAATTTCCCCATTCAGTATAAACATAACCTTTGTTTTGTTCTGAAGATAATCTTTGCAGACCTAGCAGGACAGACTCATTCAACAAAATTTAAAAGACTAAATAAATACAATTCTGTACTTTATTAGGCACTGTATGTTACTGAGGTCAGTTTCAAATGTTTACTCCACCTTATACACCTCAGTGGCCATACCACAATACCCACTTCTACAGAATAATGCTTTACCTCAACAAGCAATTAATGCAGAACTACTCAACTGAAATCAAGTAAAAGAAAAATGAATGTAACAACAATAATACAATATACTTAAATTAAATGTAATCTAGGGTGGGTCTGAGGTCCAGAAAGGTGATATGAAAAAAGGAGACAGCAATCCCTTCTGTTATATTATCAAAATGATTTGTGAAAGATTAAAACTACACTTTTTTCAGACTGTTATAAAAGACAAACACAGGTATAAAATGTGAAACATTTTAGTTTTCGCATATGATTTTGGCACTAGGTGTATTTATTGATTGTTTTTTTAGCTTCTAACAAAACTGTACTATAACAGCACATTTATCAATACAGTCATGAGCTTCAGTATAAAATGCTGGGTTGTTGTTTCCGTGATGCTCAAACACTGAGGATAACTGAAGATTACAGGGGAGGCTACATTTAATTAGAAACTAAGATAAATGCTGAACACTATCCTATAATCTCCAATCATCAAGTCCTGGTAATTACTCAACTAGCACAGAAGCATCAAACATTATGCTTTACAAAGCAGTGTATGCCTATGCTGCGTTATGTTGAAAGACATGTCAATGTAACATAGTTATAAGGCAAAAAGAAAATCTAAAAAACAAAAAGGCATTTAAAAAAATAAAATAAATAATAATTAAAGCACTTTCATTGGTTGTGCTGATAACCTCTTACACTGACAGTTTGCAGGTGAGTATATATTTGATTAATGTGTCCTTTCATTAACCAGTAAGTATAACAGGAAATGGGTCTAACACCAGTTGAACAAAATCTGGTTCTGCATTTAGCTATGGCAATGTAAGTATATTTACTTATCGACATTTGTTTACCAGAAAATTCCAACTGAGAACAAGTGCCCTTTTTCAGCGAAGGCCCGGGGAGAAATCTCCAACATGTATTTAATACAATCAATATTTACAATAACAATATTTTAATGTAATTTCAGTGAATACATAACATAACAATCAGTATAATAAAATTTGTATGGATATTCACAAACATTAAATTTATAAGCCTTGTACTGAGACTTTAGAGATAGAACTGTGACATATAAGATATGTAGGAGGAATTCAAGAAATACAACAGACTGACGTATTAGAAGAGACAAGCAAGTCTGAGTAGTAACAGAGAGGTGATGGGCACCTGTTCCCAAGTCTGCTAATTAAAAGTAGGCATGGTAGTTTAAGAAGTACAACAACATGAGGTATTAGAGGAGGGTAAAAGCAGGTTAAGTGATGTAATGCTTTAAAGGGGAAGTATAAAAAAGGTGAAAAAGGATGTTAGAGAGGAGGTCTTTTAGTAATGGTTTGAAAATATGAAGGTGCGTTATAGACCTGATTAATATAGGAATTTTATTCCAAGTTCTAGTTTACCTATTTGAATACAGACTGACCCCAGCATTCCTTTGTGGTTTGTACATGGTAAGCAGTTGTTTATTATTTGACCAAAGGACACAGTTTGGAAGCTGATATTAGAATAGTGGTCTAATTGCTGGGTAGGCAAATGGGGTATGGATAATTTTCATGGGTTAAGGAGAGGTGAGTAAGCTCGTGCCATTTAAGTGTTTTTAGTGCTAAAGACTGGTAGGTCCAGTTAGGTTTATTGCAAGCGAATCTGGCATCTTTATATTAGCATTGTTCAAGTTAAGAATTAAATAAGCTTGTACATTGGTCATAACAGGGGCTCCATATAGGAGAAAGGGTAAGAGGCAAGTGGTTACCTTGGCAGAGTCTACAAGGAATTTCTTTACATAAGGCACTTAGTTTTTGATGGGTTTTCTTGATGCTATTGTGGGTATGCAAGTTGAATTTATGATGGTCATGTCAAGTAGTTTTGCATGTGGGGTAAGTTCAATCATGGTATTATTTTGGAAAAAAGACAGGTAATTTAATTTTTTGGGGATTTAGTAGCAGGCGATTATCCTGTAGCCAACTTTCAGTAGAGTTAAAGGCTTGAGTAATTCTCTGAAGATTTATTAGGTTGTCAGAAATGCATATTAGTGTAGACTCATCAGTGTACTGTAGGAGGGAAGCTCACCGAGAGGATTTAGTGAATATATTAAAGAGTAGATGGCCAAGAATGGAGCCCAGTGGCACACCAATATTGACAGGAAGGAAGGAAGGCAGAAAAAATGCAGAGCCATTTAACACACTGACATCTACCAGTTAAGTAGATGTTAAACCATAATAGTCTGGGTTGTTATAGTCTGAGGGAAGACACTTTGTAGCGGAGGCTTTGGGGAGAGATCAAGGAATACAGAGGAAACAAGTTTGCCTTTGTCTCTGGCTTAGCTAATAGTATCCGTGAAGGTTAATAAGGCAGTGGTAGTGCTACAGGAGGGTCTAAAACCATGCTGTGTGGGTGTCTGGAACTTTTCCTGAAGAATATGTTGAAGAAGTTGCTTGTGAAATGCACTTCTCTAGAATGTTTGATAAAGGGGATAATACAGTGATTGGTCTGAAACTGGTTGTATCAGATGAGGTTCCACCTTTATGAAGGGGGGTGATGATTAATTTTTTTCCACAGAGAAGGAATGTACGATTCCTTGATAGATCTGTTCATTAGAAGTGAGATGGGACTGGGTATGGAACTGTCAGCCAACTCGAGGTATTCTGCTGGGAAATTATCAACTGAAGGAGTAAGATTTCAGTTTAAGTAGTAGCTATTTAAAGTAGCAGGTTGGGATGGGTTTAAGGTGAAATAAGGTGTCCTTGTTGTCTGAGGAGATGGCATGTCAAGATGGCTGACCGGGTAAGTGAAAAAACGATAAGAGTAGTGGTATTTCACTGGCGGCCGAGGCCTCCCACTTATTCTACACCTCTCATGTCTCTTCAGGGCTTTAAAGCTTTCTATAAAATGTGTGCTTAACTGAGCAGCTATTTTGGAAGCAGTGTTACTTGGGGCAGGATTACAAGTGGTGGATGCTCCAGAGTAGAGTACATTATTAACAGAAGACCAGAATATTTTAGGGTTATAAGATTAAGGGATTACTGAAGTAGATTTTCTTGTCTGCGATAATCTGTCCGTTAGTACTGTTGTGTAGTTCTTTTAAGTGTTACAGGTTTGGAGAGATCGAGATTTTAAACATCCTTTTCCAGCTATATCTCTTTCATACATTAGGTGTTTGCTTTGAGTGGAAAACCAAGGAGTATGGTTATTCTTTATTTTTTTGTGTGGGTGTGTTCTAGTTGGAACCAGACTAATGAGGGCTTTTAGGAAAAGTGAATTAAATTTGTGTACAGCTTCGTTAAGTGGAATAGTTTTCAGGACAGACCAGTTAAAGGCTGTTAGAATGCTGTTAAATGTATCAGGGTTAAAATTAGTGAGGTTAGGGAAGTTCTAAGTAAATGTTGTTTGATATGATGGGTACAGAGTCTGTTCGCATACACAGGGAGGTGATCACTGAGGGAATCAGAGAGGGGGGACACTGGATACTTAGTGGAATTGAACACCAATACCCAGAACTTGAGAATTGAGCCACTGTTTTGGGGATAGTTCTAATGTGTGTGGAAGGCAATGACTTGAAGTAGGTTTAGGGCAGTTAATGGATATTTTGTAGAAATGATCTGCCAATCAAAATTAAAATTACCTAGGATGATTATGCATTAGAAATTGTACGCGAGATCCAGTGTTTTCTAAGGTTGTAGCATTATTACCTGGTGGAAAATACAGTACTATAAAGCATAGTTGCTTATGTTTAGTTAGCTTAAGATGGGAGATGAGTTCAGAGTTATGGAATTTGGGAATAGGCTTATTACAGGGGTAGGATTTCAAGACAGTCTGGGTACAGTAGAACTCAAAAAAAATAAATAAATAAAAGTGATGGAGTAGCTTTATCAGTCCTGATAATATTATAACCAAGAAGTGATATTTTTGAGTCAAGTATACAGGTTTTTAGCCATGTTTCCGTTAAGGCAAAGATATCTGGTATACTGTGGGAGATCCAAACATGGACTTCTGAAATTTTATTATGGATGATATGAGTATTTAAGGAAATATATTTAAGCTGTTTGGGTGAGTTTGAGACAGGGGGTTGGGTTTTGATGATTTTAGTGATGGCAGTGTGGTCCCTGTTTTGGAAGGAAATAAGTGGGATGAGTAGGAGGGCATTTTGGCTCTTGGGATGAGCTTTGGAGACTACTGGGGAGTCAGGATGAGAGGATGGGCTGGAGTTGGGATAAATATCCCCACAGAAGAAATGGAGATGCTTTAGTTTAGCTGTAGCAGTTAGTTTTACTTTGATGTGGTAGGTGTGAGGGTTTAGTAATTTGAATTTAAAGAAAAGCTTGGGTGAGTCTTTATATACACTGGAAGTGATTAGTGGTGAAGTGTGGTGGTTTGAATGACTAGAGATGGAACACACAGTGGGAGATATATGCACAAGACTGAGTGATGTATGGTAAGTTGAGTGAGGTGACTGGTGTAAGTTGTAATCACTGTGGTTAGTAAATATAAGAGAGGAAAGAAAGCTAAAGTTAAAATGCTTAAATGTAGACTGATGTTTTAGGAATTGTGCGTGTATTCTTTTGTCCAGGGTATGTCCATATTTATGCGCACGCCTTTAAGAATTGTGGAAAGTAAGTGTCGAAGAGAAATGTAATCCCATGACAGGTGGCTGGAGAATCAGGGGTGGGAAATGAGCATAACAGGAAACAGCTCCAACACCAGCAGGCGGAGCCTTTATGCTGTCAGTGGAACAATTTCATGTAATAGGAACATTAGTCTAACACATGCTTTGGAAGCACAAGGATATGCTACTCCAGACTGCAGTTAGAGTAGAGCTGTTCAGGAGTTTAAAGTACTGCAAAACACTATGAATCTACAGTTGAGTTTTCCTCAGGCAGTTACAGTTTCACAGCAAACCAAGTGCAGAAATGAGTGAAACAAAGTAAATTTAGCTGAGAGTGTAGCAGCAAGAGTATTACATATTACCTGAATGAGAAAGGTCAGCCAGTAAATAATAAATGTTACTTCAGATTGTAAGCATGTGTTCAGTGGTAGGACATCAAACTCTATCTTCTATTATAAGACAGGGGCACAGGAAAATAATTTTCTTGGGTGACGAAAGCCAGGGTACATTTTTGGCTAGGCTTATTTAGGTCCTAAGGCCAATAGCCTAGTACCTACCTATGAACCTATGAAGACAACAAGTAGAACATCAATCCACTTATAAGCCTTAAGCAAATAATACAGTGGCCCTGAAAAATATCACAATGGTACACTCAGACTTGTTTGCGGAAATGTACCTGTGTGACTAAGCTAGGAACTCAGCATCTGTGAGCAGCACTCAAGCTTTCTGTTAGAAGAAATGATGGTGTTTCAGAGAGAGAGTCTAGTCTTTTAGCTTTGTGACTGAGCTGAGAACTGAGGATGTGTGAGCAGTAGTCAAGCTTTTTTGTTAGCAGAAAGGATGGCATTTTAGAGAGAGAAAGTCAGTCTTGAATTTTAGCTTTATCACTGAGCTAAGAACTTAGGATCATAGGAGATTACTAGACTAGTGACCCGTTTAACATTTTAAGCCTAGCCGTTTCACCTCAATGTAATGCCACAGAAATGCTAGTCGGTACCCAAGATTCCATTTAGTGATGACAGCCCATGTCCAGGAAGGTTATGGGTGCTATCCCAGGTAAGAATTTACAGTACCCCATCCACTTGTCCAGGTTCCTCTTGAACAGTGTCATAGAGGTTCTCTGTTTCACATGAATTGGTAGGCTAGTCCAAAGACGCAGCAGTCACTGTGAGATAAATCTGTCCCTCCAGCATGTCCCATTATAGTTGCAAGCCATATTTAGGTCCCTGGAGTGGATAGCCCTAGTCCCATTTGATTTACAGATATACAGCAAGTTGATTAGTTTTGGGTCTTGGATTGCTCTGTATTACAGGCATACATCTCCCCTTAGAAATCTACAAAATACGGAGTATAGTAACAGGGAGTTTAGAAGGTCTGTGTAAAGCACATAATGGAGGCCCTTGATCCCCTTTGTTAGAAACCTTTGAGGTCTCCCCAATTCCTGAAGGTGCTTTGTATGGCACATGCCGAACAGACCGTTATACTCAATTATGGGCCGGATAAGTGGCAAGTATAGAAAGATTTTAATATCTTTTGCTCTCGAGACAATGCCTTTACTAATTAAGTGTGCTACATAGAAAGCTTTCCTTACTACAGTACACAAATGGTGGTCGAAGTTAAAGTCGCAGTCAACTTGTGATCCCAGGTCCCTTACCACTTCGTGGGTACTTAGTGTACTGTTGTTGATTTGATAGTGTGAAGGGACATTGTATGTGCCAAAGGGAATGATGATGCAATTCTTTGCATTCAGTTTGAGACTGTGAGTATTATACCAGTGGTTTGTCTGTGTGAGACCTTCCTGAATTATACAGACATCACTTGGGGATTCAGTGATTGCACCCTGTCTGCAGTCCGCAAACTTGGTCAGCCACAATCCCTTAGCTTTCATCTGAACTTCTGAGAAGTATATACCAAACAGTAGGGGGCCCAGCATGGACTCCTGTGGCACTCCACTGGTAACAGGTCTGCTGGTTGATGTAAAGTCACCCACTTTTTTGGCTGTTTGCACTTGTTTTCACTGTAATTTACCAGCAGTCTTCTTTTTATTGTTTATTAAGTTACCCACTTTGATAGTGTGTGTCCGGTTTGTGAGCCAGTTGGCAACACATCTTACAAAGAAGGGATTACATTCAGTTTGGTAAGTTTATCAGTAATGCCTGAATGTTGGATTGTGTCGAAAGCTTTTGCCAAGTCAAGGTATACTGTGTACACAGTCAATGGCCCTGGTCACATTTTAAAGAAATCCACCAGATTTAACAGGCAGGATTTCCCCTTGACGAAGCCGAATTACATAGGATCCAGGATTTGGATGTCACCTATGTATTTACGAAATCCATAATGATACGTTCCATGGCCTTACAGAAGAGGCTGGTCAGGCTTATGGGTCTGTAATTCCCTGGGTTTGTGGTTAGGCCACCTTTGTGGAGAGGAATAACTGTTGCCGTTCTCCATTTCATAGGAACAAAGCCTGTGGTAAGGCTATGATTGAAAAGAGTACTTCGTGGTGATGCTAGTTCATGTTTTAGCCTGTTGAGAAGACAGCCTGGGATGTCATCTGGTCCCATAGAGGCTGTGTTTTTTGCATTGGACAAGGCTTTGAAGACCTGCTCTTCAGATATGTAGGGTGGAGGGTGTTTGGGGGAAGGTTTGTGATAAGTTAGGAGGGGATAAGTGAGTGGGAGTGAAATTTTTGCCAAACCTATCCACTGGCATGTTAGCTGTCTCCGTTGGGGTCAGTGTGTGTGATACGGTTGGCCGCTAGTCCTACCTTTTAGGCTACGTACGTAGCTATAAAAGGCCTTAAGATTACCCTTGGCTGTACTTGCTAAGTTTCTCTCAAAGGAGCCCTTGGAGTATTTGACAAGTTGTCTTACTTGCCTGTTGAAACACCAAAAGTACATAAAAAGCACCACACCAGAGCAAAATACCACGGCCCATAGGACAATGAATCCACAAACGATCTCCAAACACAAGACAGTGAAAATATAACTTTAATAAAAGTATTCAAACTCAGTCTTCCACAGAACACAATATAGTGTTCTGTGAACTATATTGTGTTCTGTGGAAGACTGAGTTTGGATACTTTTATTAAAGTTATATTTTCACTATCTTGTGTTTGGAGATAATTTGTGGATCCATTGTCCTGTGGGCCGTGGTTTTTTACTTGCCTGTTGAGGCTGAGGAGGGTGATTTTCCATTGTTGGGGCCTTGCCTTTGTTTTCTTGGCCAGCAAAGTTTTGCATTTATTTTAAAGTTGGTTGATGCTGGATGTCCATCATGGCAGCTTGTTTTTACTTGGGGCTCTGACTTTGATTCTTTCTGGTACAGCCAAGTTTATACACATATGCAAGTGATTGTACAGGGCTTTAGTGTAAGCTTCGGCGTAGTTACCACTTCCAACTTGGGGTGGGGCTTGGAATGCATTTATATCTTCACCTAGGAGGGTATAGTTTGCCTTAGTAAAGTTTTGAGTCTGATTTCATCCTTTGTGCGAGTTCTGGTGCAAGTCCCAGCTCAAAGCTGACAGAGTTTTGGTCAGTTTTAACTAATGAGGGTCCAACATTTGCAGCAGTGCATCTGTTTGACATACTGGTCAGGACCAAATGTAGAATGCTTCCTCCTCTTATCGGGGTATGGACAATTTGTTCCAGGGCATATGAATTAACTAAGTCAAGGAACTTTTGTGCTAGCAAGTTAGGGCTAGTGTAGGTTTCCCAGTTGATGGTGGGATAATTGAAATCCCCTATAAAGTACAGTTTTGTACCTACCATAAATGTAGATGTTCGAGTGCTCATACAGCTGCAGTCATTCCAGATGGGTTATCCTGCCGTCAGGCGGGTCCTCAGTCGGCCGAATTCCAAAGTCTAGGTCCGGCGTCGGTTGTCGTCACTTCTTCCCTGACGTCAGTGTGGCAGGGGTATAAAAGAGGCAGCCGATGCCATTTTCTTCAGTTTATTTTGCCCCAGATGTCAGGTGCCCCCAGAAGGAAGGCAAAACAAAGTTATGCAAACATGCAATATAAAATAATCAAAAAACAGCAGTTGCAAGCAAATACACCATAAGAGAATACCCCAAATAGGTTGTATGATAAGGTGTTTGTCCTAAGGCTTGTCCTAAGAGGGGACGGAGGGAGGGTAACCTGGACTGCAGCTGTATGAGCACTCGAACATCTACATTTATGGTAGGTACAAAACTGTACTATGTTCATCGTGAATACAGCTGCAGTCATTACAGATGGGAAGAATCCCAAAGCTAAGTAGGGGTGGTAGGCACTAAGTGGAACTAGGAGGAGCGAGGATGCCCTGCAGGACTGCTGTGGCAAAACCCGCTCTAGATTTAGAGAATAGTGGAAGGTGATAGTGCTTGGAGAAAGTGTGTACTGAACTCCAAGTGGCTGCTTCCAAGATGTCCTTGGTAGGTACCCCCCTGAGGAAGGCTGCAGAGGTAGCTGTGGCTCTGGTGGAGTGGGATCTGATGCAAGCAGGCACAGTTTTTCCATGAAATGAGTAACAAAAGCTTATGCAGTGGGCTATCCATTTTGAAATTGTTTGGAAATAGCCTTTCCTTGAGCACCTGTAGCATAGGACACAAAGAGTTGCTCGGATTTCCTGAATGGCTTTGTCCTGTCCAAACAGTAACGAAGTTGTCTGTGAATGTCCAAGGAATGTAGTAGTCTTTCCCCTTTGTTTTGTGGATTAGGATAAAAGGTAGGTAAGTGGATAGTCTGGTTCAAAGCTACACTGGATACTACCTTTGCATAAAGGAAGGATTGGTTCGTAAGCAAACTCTGTCCTGATGGAAAATTATGAATCGTTGCACAGCCATGAGGGCCTGTAGCTCCGAAGCCCTGCATGCTGAGGTGATAGCCAGTAGAAAGGCTGTTTTCCATGACAAGTATTGTAGTTCTGTTGAAGAAGCTGGCTCGAAGGGAGGAAGGGTCAGCTTTTCCAATATGAAGTTGAGGTCCCAAGCAGGGACTAATGGTTTCCTTGGAGGTTTTATATTCTTTGCCCCTCTGAGGAACTGCCTTAAGAGAGGATGAGAGAATAAAGGAGGATCTGTGTTGTATTGTGCAGAAATGGCTGAAGCGTGGATCTTGATGGAGGAGAAGGAAAGTCCACTGTTTAACATCTCAGCTATGTACTGTAAAATTTGAGGTATATTTATTACCCAAGGATTCTGGCCCTTTTCTTTATTCCAGGCACAAAATCGTTTCCATTTGGCGGAGTAAGCTTTTCTAGTAGAAGGTCTTCTGGCCTCCAAGATGACATCCTGCACCTCCTTGGAGTGTAGAATCTGTTGGGAAATCAAGGAATTCTCCATGCAGCTAGATTTAGGGTTTTGAGCTGGCTGTGAAGGGTTTTGTAGTTCTGCTGGGACAACAGAAGAGGGACTAGAGGTAGGATCCATGGTGGGGAAGAATGTGTCAGGCTCTTCAGGAGCGGATACCAGTGTTGTCTTGGCCAGTCTGGAGCAATGAGAATCATTTTTGGCCTCTCTGCTCTGGCTTTTAATAGAACTTTGGGCAGCAGAGGAAGAGGTGGGAAGGCATAGACTGTCAATGTTGTCCAATTGAAAGAAAGTGCGTCCACTTTCCAGGCCTGTGGATGATAGGTCCGTGAGCAAAATTTTTTCAACTGGCAATTTCTGTGGGTAGCAAAGAGATCTATGTCTGGCTGTCCCCATGCCTGAGTTATCGTTGTGAAAACTTGAGGATGCAACTTCCATTCGTGTGGATCTGTCATATTTCTGCTTAGGTTGTCTGCCAATGTGTTTTCCTTCCCTGGCAGGAACTGAGCCTGTAGTTGAATTTGCAATTCCAGTGCTGTGTTCCATAGTGTCATGGCTTGCCTGCACAGGGGGTATGAATGAGTTCCCCCCTGTTTGTTTATGTCCCACATCACTGTGGTGTTGTCTGTCTTTATCAATAGCTGGCCTGGATGCAGTAGGTCTTTGAAGGTCATAATAGCCTTTTGCACGGCTAGCATTTCCTTTTGGTTGATGTGCAGGTGCTTCTCTTTTCGGGTCCATTTTCCCTGAATGCACTGATCTGTCATGTGTGCTCCCCAGGCGTAGTCTGAGGCATCTGTTGTGATGATTTGTGTTGCTTGAGGTACACAGAAAGGGAGACCTGTGTTTCTTTGGCAAGCTTGAGCCCACCACAAAAATTCCTTTTGAAGGCATGAAATGAGTGGTATATTTGCTTCCAAGCTGTGGCTGTGTTGAGACCATAAGTTTTTTAGGTACCATTGTAGTTTCCTCATATGCAGCTTTGCACAAGTGAGTAGTAGGATGCAAGATGCCATGAATCCCAAAGCCTGCAGGACTTTCCTTGCAGTTAGCCTGGTGAAAGTTGCCATTTTTCTGAAGTATTGAGACAGTTGCCCTTGTTTGTCTGGCGTGAGGTAGGCCACCTGGGTGGTTGTATCCAAGCTGGCACCCAGGAAAATTATTTGTTGAGAGGGTATTAAGTTTTGATTTCTTTTTGTTGACTGTGTATCCCAGAAAGTTCAATAGTTTTATTACAAACGCCAGGTGCTGCAGCAGTATGTCCTTGCTGTCCGCTTGGATCAGGCAGTCGTCCAGATATGGGTAGATTTGTATCCCTTGTAGTCTGCAGAAGGCGAATACTGATGCCAGGCATTTCATAAATACTCTGGGCACAGTAGATAAGCCAAAGGACAATGCAGAGAATTGGTAATGGGTTGAACCTGCAAGAAATCTGAGGTATCTTCTGCAATCTTGTCTGATAGGGACATGCAGGTATGCCTCCTTGAGGTCCAATGTTACCAGCCAAGACTCCTTGCCCAGCATGGGAAGAAGCTGCTGGAATGTGAGCATCTTGAATTTTGGCACCTGTAGATATGTGTTTAGGATGGATAGGTCTAAGATAGGTCTCCAATCTTTGTCTTTCCTTGGTACCAGGAATAGTCGGGAATAAAACCCTTGACCTTGTTCTTTTGCAGGTACCTCTTGAATCGCTTTCATGTCCATGAGAGCTGAAATTAGTTTTTGTGCCTCTGCCCTTTGATTTTGTGGCAGGTTTGGCCTGCCTCTCATTTTTGGAAGGGTGTGAAAGTGAAACCTGTAGCCACTGTCTATAATGTCCAGAATCCATTTGTCTTTTGTAATAATATGCCAATTTTTTGAGAATAATGCCAGTTTTCCGCCCAAAGGTGTTGCCATCAAAGCTTTGCTTGGCAGGTGTAGAGGGAAGTCATTGTGTCTGTTTTCTAAAAAACTGTGATCTATCTTCTCCACCTCTTGGGGTTGGTGTTTGCCACTGTCTGGCTCTGAAAGATCCTTGAGGTTGCCCTCTACCCCTTGGGCATCTGAATCTGCCCCTTTGAGGTCTGTCCGTGGCTGGAAAGAACCAATTTTTTGAAGGCCAGTTTCTGCTGAAACGTGGAGGTTGTACCTGCAGGAAATCTTTCACTGTTTGCATTGATTTCGCTTTTTCCTCCATTTTCTTTAGTACCTCCTCAGCTTTAACACCAAACAATACATCTTTTTGAAGGGGTGCATCTAATAATTTAGCTTTGACATGATCTGGCAAGGTTTGCTCTTTGAGCCAAGCATGTCTACGTATAACAGACCCCGTAACAGCAGCTCTACATGAGGCCTCTAAAGCATCAAAACCACACTGCAGGGTATGTTTACCCACTTGCTCTGGACCATGCAACAAATCCTGCAACTCTTTTAAATCTGGTTGTTCTGGTTGTGTCATTTTGCTTTTCAGCTGAGATATCAAAAACTGTTGATACTGTAACATATGGAACTGACAGTTTAATGCCCTCATGGTTAAAGTGGCCGAGGTGTACACCTTTTCCCCCCACCTTTCTAAAGCTCTGGAATCTCTCTCTGAAGGTCAGTAGAGGCCTTAATTCCCTTGGGACCCTGTGAAATAGTTTCTGGGTCAGCAGTATGGCTTTTATATAGGAACTGGTGAGAATCAGGAACCCGGTAATACCTGTCTGGTTTAACAGGGGCTGGAGGCAAAGAATCAGGATTAAGGCTGGCGTCTGTGTACACATCATCCAATATATCTAAAACAGGAGGGATAGCCAGGGGCCTATGCTGTGGGAGCCAAAGAAATTCCCTGAGCCTTTTCTTGGAATCTGAGTAATCTTGGCCTTCCCAGTGAAAGTGTTCACTCAATGTATGCAGGGTTTCCCCAAAAGAGTAGTCCTCAAGGAGGGAGACCGAGGGAATAGACTACTCTGCATCAGAGTCTTCGAATGGAGAATAGGCATAATCCTAGTCCTCAGATAGTTCTGAGGTAATAGAAGCTTGATCTGAGGAAGGGTAGTCTTCCTCTAATCTGGGCCTTTTGTCAGGGGGGGTTGAGAACCCCTAATAAGAGAAATCAAATCCTCAGCCATTTTAAGCATCTGCTTTTTAGACATGGGGCCTTGAGAGGGGGTCTGAGGACCCTGTTTTTTGGTTTTCATGGCTGCTTTAGATTTAGTGAAGGCTTTAATAGAAAAGGAGGAAGGCCTGAAGATGCCTTGAGAAATGACAGGCCTGTCTAAATTCTGAGTTTCCCCGCCAAGAGTGGCGTCGGTATCTGCAGTAGGAATGGGGACAGAGGAGCCTGCGACCTCGGGTACTGAAGACACCGGTAATGTAGTGTCATCGGTACTCAGGGGCTGCGTAGGCGCCTCGCTGAGTACCGGAGAACCGGTAGTCGGCCTTAGCATGGTCTCAGTAGATGGTGCGGACCTCGAATGTCGGTCCTTATCTTTGCGTCTTTTGCTCAAAACTGGAGTCGGAGTATCCGACGACATAATATAATTAAATTTTTTGCCAAAATAGTGAAGGGCGAACTCCGTCCGGCGCTTAATAGTGCGCTTGTTGAATCTAGCACAAAAGCGGCAGGCTGAGACGTCGTGGTCTGGGCCTAAGCAAGGTATACAGTAAGAGTGGAAATCCTTATGCGGTATTTGCTTCCCACAAGAAATGCAATTATTAACTTTGTCTGACATCGGTCTGAGGCAAGAAAAGTTTCCCCAACGGGGTACTTAGCTTTCAAGAAGACTTCGGCTGAAATACTTTCGTAAATCTCAGGAGCTGGCACTTGCGAACTGCTTCTGCTTCGGGCACCGCGCGGCAAGAAAGACTGAAGAAAATGGCATTGGCTGCCTCTTTTATACCCCTGCCGCACTGACGTCAGGGAAGAAGCGACAACAACCGACGCCGGACCTAGACTTTGGAATTCGGCCGACCGAGGACCCACCTGACGGCAGGATAATCCATCTGGAATGACTGCAGCTGTATGCACAATGAACATCCAGTATGCTCGGTAAAATCTGGATTGTCTCCAGATTTGGTCAAGTAGGCTTTGTGGGTGTCGTGACCCATGGAGGGAAATCTATAACTGGCTAAGACTTGAATGAGGGTCTTAACCTGGACTTGGAGTTGCTCCATGGAGTTGTCCAATCTAACTAGATGAGAGGTGACCTTATTTCTAATACAGATGTGAAAACCAAAGGAGGCGGTGTTTCAAAGTTCATTTTGCAGTCTAAAGGTGTGGAAGGCACTATAGCCTTGCAAGGCCAGGGTACTCTCTGAGGTCTTGAACCAGGTTTTTGTGAATGCACAGACATCTACATCTTCTAGGGAGTGTAGTTTTTGGTTTAAGCTCCTAGTATTTAACAGCATGACCCTTACTTTGTTCTGATTGGTTAATTTCATATCAGTAATGTTGTTCTCGAGACCTTAACTAAAAAAGGCACTATGGGGAGGCAAGAGCCTTTGGCAGCAGCAGAAAGCCTAGAGGTGCCAGGTGCAAACAGTCTCTAGCAAAGCAGTGAGGTTTGTTGACCATGGCTTCCCAGGCTGACGGGAACTGGATCCCCTTTGAAAGACACCATAAATTAAGCCAGTTGTTGAAATCAGTCATTTTTTGTTTATACTGTGGTATCACTGTAATTGAGGGTAGTATGGTACTCAGTGCTAGGGACATACCTGCCTGTGACACATACTCAGAGAGTGCAACCATGTCTCTCTCCATATAGCCCAATCAGGTACAGCTTAGGTCGTTCAAAACAACATTAACTATGACAGAGTCACAATGGTACTTGTTTGATCTGATGAATCCTGGCACCAGACAGGCAGCTGACTGACTTCCTCTTTGTCTAACCTAGTGAGTGGGATATCCGTGTGTCTCACTACTGAGTCTCCAAAGACAAGAAAATTTGATTTTTGAGTGTTACACCTTACTGGTTTGGTGGGTGAGACTCTGGTGTTGCTAAGTGGCATGAGTGCTGTGGGGACTGTGTTAGTTGTAGCAGTCTTGTGTTTTGGAGGTCTCTGGTACTTTAAGTTTTTCAAGAGAATCTCCGCATATGAAGATTTTCATGTTTGATGCGTATTATGTGTATGAGTAGTGTATGTGTATGAGTAGAGGTACTAATGTGCATACGTAGTGATCGGTGAGTTGACAACCTTTTCCCTGTTACTGTTTTGAGTAAGAGAGAGCATGGATTCAAGATTCTTGGCGTAGATACATCTCTCGCATTCTGTACTAGACTGAGTTAGTAGTAGAGGGTTGTCGGTGTACATGAGGCAATTGCTACACTGCTTCAAGAGACCCAAGTCAACAAGGTTGGCAGGAGAAACAAGGGTAGTCCTACTGTCCATAATGCTAGGTTGAAGACTGTTGTCATTAGGGGTGGTTTTCAGAATTGATCAAGGAAGAGCTCAGTGGATGGATATTTCTCCCAGAGTTTTAGGGAACATTGCACAGCAGTGTACGGTGCTGCTCAACACACAAATAAGAAGAAACTTGCTCAAATGCATGGCCTAAATAGCAGAAGCTAAAAACCTGAAGAAAAAAACTTTAAAAAGATTCAAAATACCAATGAGGATGATTATTCCAAGCACTAGACTGGCTTCCCTTTACCAGACAAGTCCCAATCAGCATAATCCTCTATCACTAAAGTGCAGATAGACCGCTTCCAATTCAAGATGGCCTGAAAAACGTGCTCAGAACAAACAACCCACTACAAACTGACCCAGGTGCAGCAAGCCTGTATGTGGACTATGCTACAACTACTAGCTAACCTAGTTTCAGTGGGAAGCACTAGAGAACGTTTAACATGGCAGAAAATAGCAGTGAGACACTAAAAAACACAAAATAGCAGAAAATCAGCAAGGAGCTCTAAATAATGTTTTAATCATCTAACAGATCAGCTATTTAATCACTGCTTGGAAGGAAAACCAGAACAAGCTGAAGAGATAGCTTTAGACCAGTGAAAAGCACCAGTAAATATTTACAGTGAAAATAACAAAAAGAGCTTTGTAAACAGTGAAAGCAGCAATACAAACTGATTTAACCGGCTCAATAATACAGACAATTGCAGCACAACAGTGTAGTTTAGTACACAGTAAATAAATACAGTATAAGAGTAGGCGGCAGCCAATAAAAAAGGCAGTAAATAGTATAAATAAGCAAAACAACAGGCAATGTTTGTTTTTTTTGGAAGCTCAGAAGCCTCTAGTTATCTGGTGTCTCAGCTCAGAGTTGTGGCTGGTAGACCACCTAAGTTCAGCTCGGTACAAACAAAGATGTGTGAGCAACAGTCATGCTTCTTTTGTTTTTGGTTAGCATAAAGGATTGTGTTTCAGAGACAGAGTCCTGAACTTTACTTTAGTTACAGAAGTGAGCATTCAGTGTTTTACAACAGTGTGAAAGAAGCAAAGGTAAGGAGGAGTACTGAACACTGGGGCTACTGTGATTAACAGAGTAGTTTTGCAGTGTTATAGTAAGGCTTCTCTTGAAGATGAAAATAAGACAGCCTACTTAGTAAACTGAAGAGATGAGAACAAAACCAAGAAGAAAACTGAACCTAATGAAGGACTAAAGAGAGCTAGGAAGCCTGGTCTAAGTAATTGTGAAAAAAAAAACGAAAAGGCTAATTGAATTCTGCAAAAAGGTGAAGGAATACGGGGAAGACACTAAAGAAAATTTTAGTGATGCTGTTCACAACTTTAACTGTTCTCTACTAAAATGAGATAGGGTATCTCTGAGTACAGCTGAGATCAGGACAAGATGCACAAAGAATATCATAACACTTGAGAAGGCAGTTTGATCAAGACCACTTAAATATGATTGCAGGACTGATGGGTCTTGGTAGTTGAGCCTGTTAACAGTGCTTTAAATACAGTAGTGCAGAAGAAAATCCTACATACACGGTGCTGTTGCAAGTAAATTGACAAATTAATAACACCATAAATCATAGGCCAAATGTACATTAAATTCTGAAGATCGGACAAGGAAAAAAAAACAGCCACATTCCAAGATATTAGCATTAGCAAGCCAACAGAGGATGCTTATAAGAGAAAAATTACTTGCTTATGTAACTAAGTGAGTAAAGACATGTAGTTCGTTTGTGTTAAATATCTTTGCTGGCAGGTTGGTTCTTGCACTGCAGAGAGGAAAAGCACTGACTGCGACTGAAGTAACTAATTAGCTACCTGGTTGCTAGATGAACTGGATGGGGACGATGGGAGTGACTACACAATGATGGTTTTTGTTCTTTCAATGCTGCCCCCCCCCTTTTTTTTTTTTGAAAGGATGGGTCATTTGAAATTTTGGTGCATAAGATTGAAAGATTTGCTTGAAATCCATGCATCTTACCCTGTAAACTTTTATAAAGGTTTGCAGCAGCAGAGCCAAAAAGGTGTACCCTATCTGAGGGGGGTCTAAGAGCTTAGCCTTGATATCCTCAGGAAAAGTCTGAAGTATTAACAAAGAGAATCTTCTGAAAACGGAACCAATGGCAGCTGCTCTGGATGAGGTACCATCTGCATCATAACTGCACAGAGTGTCTAGCTACTTGACAAGCAGAATTAATTAGAGACAAGGCAGATAAATAAGGTCCTAGCAAAATAGATAAAAGGTATCTGGTCATATGAGTTTGATATTTTAAGACTTGAAAAGAAAATGTGGTAGTAGTACATACCTTTTGTAATAGCTATCAGTGGCTCTGCTATCTTTGTTGTTTGGCAGAACATTAGAAGCGTGAAGCAGCTTAGGCTTCTTAGTTGACAGGAAAATTACAGAAATGTACAAGTCCTGCCCCTTGTATAATCTATTGCGTTTTGAGGGAACTGGAAGATGGGGACTCAGGACAGAGAGACAGTGGAAAATATGTGTAACAGAGCCTTTAAAACAGGGTAAATGGCAGAGGGTTTAGGGACACACAATTCCAGGAGGTCATGTCTGATTTCCCTTCCCACTGAAGTGCTGCATCATCTTAAAAATAGAATCTCCACAGGAAAGTTCTTCACATGTACAGTCAGGGGACAAGGTATCTTCCTCTCCCGATTCATAAACCACATAGGAGTGACTTTATAAGGAATATGCTTAAATGTCCACATCAGATTCAGAACCCTCATCATCTGAAGAGGAATCTTTATGTATCTTAAGAGAAGAAGCAGAGGAAGCAGTAGAGAAAAAGTGACAGAGCATAAGAGAAATAATGGTTTTGAAAAAACCCTGAAAGAAGTTATACTACTTTTGAGGTTCTTTAGGGATCTGTTGAGAGAAAGAGGTATATATTTGGTTTTCAGCTTCTTTTTAGCTGGGATGTAATCTCAAACAAAACATGGCGGCAGTGAGTCCAGATGTACCTCAATCAAAGAAGCAAGTGCTTCTTTCCTTACAAGAATGTGTGGTATATGCCTTCAAGTTCCTCAGAAATAACAAGCTGAGGTTACCCCTTCTCACTCGAAACAGATGCTTCATCATTTGGAAAGGATGTGCAAGAGGGCAGTGCAGTACTGGCCTCTGATGTGGTCACTACAGAGGCACCAAGCAGCCAAGGAACCTGGGTACTCTGTGGACTCAATTGACACTGAGACATTATGGTTTGACCTGAAAGCTGAAGCTTCAGACTTGTATTTCTTAAACTTCTTTTTTGTCAAAGGAGAGAGAGATGTCTGAACAGAAAATTTCATAGGTTCAAAGGTGTGTACTAGGCTAGTGACCACAAGGGACTTTTTAAATCTAGCCATGCATCCCAAATCTCTGACAAGTTCTGGTACCCTTGATAAGTGCAAGCAGGGGCTTGGGAGATTAAACATTAAAAAGTAGGGGCCTGAGAGATGGGCTATTTACAGGCTGCTTGTGTCCATTTGAAACATAGGTGCCAAACCAGGAATGAATTTCCTGCTCCCCAGTTAGTTGTCAAACTTGCACTTGAATTGGGTTAGGGAGGAACTCTGCTTCATATGGATGGGAAGCTTGTTCCAGAGAAGGGGTGTTCTCTCCAGCAGGTCCTATTTCTATCAGTGGAAAAGTTTATGTCTATAGAATGGGCAATTCTGGTGTTTGTTTTGCTGATATGCAGAAAGTCTATCAGGGTGGGGACTGACAATGTCTTGTATGCCAGGAAAAGTTCTCCTCTCAACAGCCGGTAGGAGACAGAACAGAATAGGGCCTTGAGTGGTCTGCATAGGATATGTTACTTATGCCCTGCATTCTTTTAGTGAGGAACCTCTGTGGATGTTCCGATTGTTGGACATATCTGGTTAGGTACATATCAAAGGGGGCACTGCACTCAATGATACATCTAATGAATACCAAATACAGTGGAACAATGACCTACTTGGACCCAGAAGCCATGCCTTTGTTTATAAGTTGCACAAAACAGAATGATTTCCTCACTAGTGTATACATGTGATGGTCAAAGGCTACAGAACTATATGTGTGTGTCCCCAAGTCCCTGACTACTGGGTCAGCTCTCAAGGGTGTGTTGCCAATATGATAGTTACCAAGGGTGTATGACTTTTCGAAGGATGCCATTATGAATTTTTTGGCATTTAGCTTTAGACCATGGCTCTTACAACAGTTATTTGCCTGTGCCACCCCTTCCTAGAGAACACCTGTGTCAGTGGGAATTCTATGATGGCTCCTAATTTGCAATCATCTGCAAATTTAGTCAGCCAGAGTTCTGTGACTTTCGCCTTGACTTCAGATAAGAAAATGCCAAAAAGGAGCTGTCCCGGGACCGATCCCTGAGGGACTCCACTTGTGACTGGCCTCTTTGTACTGGTGGACTCCCCAATCCTAACCTCATGGGCCCTGCCTGTGTGCCAATTGGCTATCCATAGGGCATTGTGTCAAATGCCTTGGCCAGGTCAAGGTAGGCAGTGTGAACCATTTTGCCCTCATTGTTTTGGTGGCCTTCTCAAAGAAGTCCACCAGGCTGAGTAGACATGACCCGCTCTTGACAAAACTAAATTGGGTTAGATCCAGTATCTGGACATTTCCTATGTATGATAGTTGGCGGAGTTATATTTGAATGTAGTTCCTGAGGGAAGTTTGAGGGGGAGAGAGGGGTAAAGTTGGAGCTGAATTTGTAGGCCAGTAGGTTTGCTATATCTTCTGGCTCATTACAGGTGGCTTCACTTACAATGAGCACTGCACATACTTGTTCATTGCCTTTGAAGTTGTGGACACGGTTAAAGAATGCCTTGTGTTTGTTCTTGGCCCTGGAGGCCAAATTTTCCTCAAATTTGTCTTCAGTAGAATTTACTTGTCCTCGTGAGTTTTTGGTTTAGTTTGATGAGAGTACTTTTATCCTGCTGGGTGCTGCATCTCCTAATTTTCTGCCACAATTTTCTTCATTCTGTTATACTGTCTACTGATGGGATGATTCCACCAGGGTGGCTTGTTTTTTGAGTTAGTTATGTACTTCTTCTTGGTTGGTACAGCTGCCTCTATGTAGCTATTAACATGTTTGTATAGGGTTTCTGTTAGCAGTTCTGTGTAGGCAGCAGTGTTCTCAGGGTTTATGGGAGGTTTGAAATGTAATAGTATGAAGTTAGCCTTAGTGTATATTTCAAGGTTAGGTGGTGTTCCAGGTTTTATTATTACTTCAAAGGAAACCAATTTGTGGTCTGACCTTACCAGAGAGGATCTTACACTTAGGGGTGTACAGCACTCTGCCATATTAGTGAGGACCAGATCCAGTATTTTTGCTCCCACGGTTGGTGTACTGACAATCTAGTCCAGGGAGTTTGTATTTACAAAATCTAGGAATCTAGTGCCTGTACATCTGGTGTCATACATGATTCTCAGTTAATAGTAGGGTAAATAAAGTCATCCATGAATATGGCACTAGGTTGGATAGGGAGTGTTTCCAGTAAGTTTAAATCCATTTTTTGAGTTTCCTAGGTCATAGAGGGGGACCTATAGCTTGCAAGGAACTGGTATGGGATTTAGCAAATGGTGATTTGAATGTGGAGAACCTCAAGTGCATTGTCCTGTTTGACCAGACTCAAGGTATAGTTATTGTTTATGCAAATCGAGACATCTTCTTTTGTCCCTATCTGTGTAGTACCTGGTCTAGAAATGTGTAAGGCATTATAGCCTTGCACTAATGGTGTGCTCTCCGTGGCTTTAAACCACATCTCAGTGTCCGCACAGACATTAGCATTCTCTACAGTGTGGACACTTTGTAGGGTGTGGAGTTTTTTGTTTACACTCCTACTATTGAGCAGTAACACCTTTAGATTTTTTTGTTTTTTTTTCATGTCAGAAGTAATTTCAGTTTGGCATTGCCTAAAAAAGGCACTACAGAGTATGACAGTGCTTTAGCCAACACTCAAAATCCAAGAGGGGAGAGGTGCAGACCATCCCTGGCAAAGCAGCAAGGTCCGCTGACCATCTCCTTCCATGCTGACAAATAGACAAACACTGGACCTCCTCAGAATAACAACAGAAACCAAGCCAATTACTAAAGTCAGTCATCTTCTGCTCATATTGTAGCATAATCTATGGAGAAGGTAAAGTACTGCTTAATGCTAGGCTTATACCAGCCTAGGACACATATTCCCAGAGCTCCATGTCTCTCTTCATATAGTCTAGGGAGGTATGTCCCAGGTCATTTGCACCCACATGGACTATGACTGACTCATACTGGTACTCACAAGTCCAATGACCTGCATGTGTACGTAATGTGGCAGACCCTGGCCCTGGATAAGCAACTGAGACTGTGAATTTCTCCTTACTCAGCCTGGTGACAGGAACATCAGTGTGTTTCACAATGGAGTCTCTGATGACCATAATGTTAGATTCTGTGGGGGTTTGCCTTATTGGCTTAGAAGTAGAGGCTCCACGAGCTGTGGCTGTGTGTGTAGATATGGGTGCTGTTTTAAAAGACTGCATTTGAGGCTGCTGAGGTTATTTATGTGTACTTCATATCTAGGGGATCTTTTGGGTTTAGGAAGGTAACATTTAAGTACCTCAGCATATGTGGGTCTATATGTCTGCTTTGAATTGTGAGTGATGGATGCAGTGTGTGTGTACTACTGATAGTCTGACTGACATTAGGAGTGCTTTTATATGAGAACTTTGCCTACAGTGAAATTGTATAAATACATCTCTCACATACCATATTTGTTTGTTTGAGAATTAACTAGTTGTCAGTAAACACGAGGCAATTTCTACAATGCCTCAGGATGCCTATATCCACCAAGCTGGAAATGGACACGTTTCTATCCATGGTAAAAGGCCCTTTTTTATTGATTATACGGTTAATGTCAGGAGTATCTGATTTGCAACTCTGGGGCAGTGTTCATCACTGCAAACTAGTTGCCCTGTGTGCTACTAGGTAATGGTGAAATTTCAAAGGTGCTTGTAAAGTTAAAATGGCAAGTCAAGGTGTCTACGTCTATACAGGGCACTGTCAAACACTTGAGGTTAAGCTAATAAGTAGAGCCTGATGGTTTATATATAAAGTATTTAGGGAGATATTCTGAAGTTAGGTTAGGCATCAGCAAATCAAACAGTACTTACAACATGCCCCTTTTTATTGATTATATAGTTGCAGTGAGAATATATAAAGTAATGTCTGGAGTATCTGGTTTGCAACTCTCGGGACAGTGCTTGTTAATATAAACTAGCTGCCCTGTGTGTTACTAAGTAATGGTGAAGTTTCAAGGGTGGATTTACAGGAAAAATGTCAACTCAAGGAGTCTGTGTCTATACAGGGCACTAGCAAACACTTGAGAGGAAGCTATTAAGTGAACCCAGATGACTTATGGGTGAGGTATTTCGGGAGATATTCTGAAGCTAGGTTAGACAGCAGAAAATCAAGCAGTACTTACTGAAAAAGAAAGCATTAGCTTGGTCAAGAAAGATTAAAACAAGGGGGTTTGCCTGAACATTCACTGCCTTGTTACTAGTAGAGCTGGTCTTAACACAGCTTCATACTGCTGGGATACAACACCTATTTGCTTCTTCTCTCATAAGAAGCAAAACAGTAGCACCAATCCCAAGATGAGAAGCAGGCCACAGGCACTTTGGTGATCAACAGTATTGTCCCAGATGATGCAAGGGTTTCTGGGCTTGTTGTAGCCTTTTCCTGGTAGATGCCTTAAATATCAACCAGACCAATCAAGAAGGTCCAATAAAGACACTCACTGCCAAAACAGAAACAGTCAGAAATCAATGCACACTGCTCCTTCTCTTACTAGGAGCAAAACATATGCACAGATTCCAAGCTGGTACCTATGAAGCAGTTATTAGGCTTTCTGGTAATCATCAGTCTCCTTTTCCCACTAAGAGCAAACCCTAGGCACTAAACCCAAGATGACTACTGAGAGGCAGACTGTGGGCTCTACAACAATTGGTGGTTTTAGACCAGATGTTGCAGATTTAAAAGGTAAGGGGGAAAATGGGTTAATTTCCTAAGAGTTGCAGTGTGCTTTAAGTAGTTAGATATGAAAGTGGGGGTAAAGTTAAGCTTTAGCTATCTAAGTGCAGAGCAACTAATTTTAAAATATTAAGACAGATTGGGAGGGGGTGGGTACTTTGCATTCTGGCTCTATGGAATACAGTGGGATGGCAAATAAATTCAAATAGCTGAAGAGGAGAGATTTCACAAAATGATAATTTTGTGCTGACTCACAATAGCCAATGAAAGAGGTATGGGAAGGAACTATGAGGTCAAATTAACATAAGGGGCAGGCAACTAGAAAGACAGCTGAATTTAAAAAGACAGCTGAGTTTAAAAACATCACCAGGATGGAAAGGTTGGAGAAAATTTAATTTGTTTGTGACTCTTGAACACACTCAGCTGTGGTCTCTTTCCTAGTTTAAATATGCAATTAAAAGCAGCATAAAAGTAAAACATAGTGTAAAGAAAATAAACCACTACAAACAAAATAAAAGGAGGCAATGAAGCAATACAAAATACAAGAAAGCAAAAATAAACTAAGCTGTCTCTCAACAATCTATGGTAGTCTTCCCTAAGAAGCAATCTTTCCTTCTGCAAACTCCATGAGTCTGATTCTCTAGGCAAATCTTATGATGACAATCTGCTAAAATGGGTCTAAGGATGAATTGACTGGCAAATAAAATAGTCTTTGTAATTATGGCTAGCTCCAAAGCAAAATAAACACTTAGGAGTGATTGCCACATTACGGAATTTGCCTCCCATAATCAAATTGTCCCCTCTTTCATGACATGAACAAATACGGGTTTCAAATAGATGAAAAAATAAAATGTTCCAAATGAGGATATCTATCTTCCCAAGGAATAGGAAATGGCACTGTTTGTTCATCTGATAAACAGTGGTTGAAGTGAGAGTTCAGTGTTTGAGCTGGAAGCAAGAATGTTCCAATATAAGGGATGCATGGGTGTGAATTATATGCCCTACTAGTACCTGCAGACTTGAGTCATACTTTGAGGAAGGCACCTAGGCTTTGGTATACTGGCCAAACTTACAGCTATCCTTGGCAGGATACCCCATCTGTTAGTAATACTGCAACAGTGATCTAAGGCAGGACATCACAGTATTATCTGTCCAATGTTATGATTTTTTAGTACGCACATCACAGCATTATTTGTTCAGTGTTATGATTTTTAAGTACATACATTTATTGCTATAAATAAGTTTTAAGTGTACACACCATTTGCATTAATGCTCCCCTTTGGAATTTTCAGTAATAAACCAATATGTTTTTATTGTAAAAGTTAATTATATGGTCATCTATACTTTGCTGTCTCTTTTCCATCTAATTAAGATGATAAATATTTATCCTATGCAGGCACAATAATGTTTAATGGTCAATCAAGAGTCATGGCAGGGACAGAAGGTAAATATAGGAAGCCAATCAATCCAATCTAATTTCAGCACTAAAAGCTGTGCATTTTGTAAAGGCTTACATCTGGTAACAACTGCTTAAAGGGGCTCCTTAACATATTTACAGTCCCATCTCGCTGCAACAGGTGCAGCTGATTGAAAGACAAGTCTCCATAGGGAACTAAAGCAAGAAACGAGTGCAGCTTTTTGCTACAGATGAGCAAAAAAAGTGTTTCAAAATTGCTACAAAGAGCTACTATGTGTTGTACAAATAATAGCGCCTTGCTGGGCCTGTCTTTCCTCTGAATGTAGCAGAAAGCAGCTGCACAAATGACAAACTGCATAAAGAATTACTGCTGGAAGCTTCTATAAGCTCTTTGCTAAAGTCTAGCAGAAGGTGTTGAAGTTTATAAAAGAGATAAAAACAGCCATTATGAATGCATAATATTAATATTAGCCACAGATTACATTTTGTTTTCAACTCTGTTCTAAACTGAAGGTGCTTACAGATGAGAAGAGGCAGGTAAAGTACATCCAGTGTTTGTTATATCAACAAGAGGTTCACAAGTTAATGAACTGCATCCATGTTCATCTGATTTTAAGGGAGTTCCTAAGTAGGTGGACATTTATGAGAACAGCGAGACACCCCCATCTTTTCCATAATGATGAATCCTAGGGTCAGGGAGGATGAAGCTAGTTTTAAGTTTTGCTTTCTGTACAGCTAGTTATTTGTACTGCGCACCCTTAACCATACTTTAAGCTCTTCACATTTATGATAAATCTACCAGCATTTAATAGGCCTGGTTTAAACTTGTAGCACTTACTGGTTAAGCAATCCAGATGAGAAAGTACCCCTAAAAAGACTAATGGCAAGGATGTGACATATTAATGTCACACCTATAAGAAAGGTGCCAAGACCGATGTCAGCATAAACAAAAAAAAAAAACGTATACCCTTGAGGATAAGAGGTTTCCAAACATATGCATGCAGCAAGTGGCTCCAAGAAGAGCAATCAGAGTGTTAAGTGAACCCAGTTAGTATACACAGGCAGAGTATGTGAAGTTGATTGTTTTACTCTCCAACTGAGAATCTGGACTGCCAAATAACAACTGTCCCCACTCACTGATTATGTTATTCTCTCACTTGGGGATACCATAATGTATACTGCCATTGCAGTCTCATTTCTGAACATAACACAGGTGGCCCTACAGACTGCTGGGATGCAAGTAAAATTCTATGATGGTTAATAAATGTTTTTTTTTTATTCCTTAACCAGTGATGAACCCCAATGGTGTTAAATTTTATCCAGCTTTTACACACTCATCCTGAAAGAAATATCTGGCTGTCACAAACTATAACATGGTTGTAAAGTACGAAGCTTAAAACTACCAGCATTTTGTAGAAGCCTTAATCTTATTTTTGTGGTTATGTTTATTCCAAAGGAATTCTGAGATCTTTTCAGTGTATGCAATGAACACGTCATAGGAATTCTTATGTATAACATTAGTCATCCAGAATGAAGTTTCTCAAAAAAAAGACATTTATGCCAACAGTTGCTCTACGGGATGAGTCTTACCAATAGACTATATAAAAATGTAGACATCCTTCAGTGTTGGACGTTAAAAGGCTTTAGCAGTACCCGTTACTACTAAAAGACAAGGATTAACATTTGCTTCCAGGCCAGGAGCTTGTCTATGCCAGAATATTACTGGCATTCAGGTGGATGACTTATCACTTCTGTATAATTTCCAGCAGTGGTAATAGAGGGACATTAGAAAAGTTACATGGGTGAAAATCTCGTGCCGTCAGTGACTTTCTATACAATGTGTTGGGCAAGATTTATTACAGGAATAAGATCAAGTTTCAGTAAGGTGCAAGCCACTCACAAAATGGAAGCATAATACATTTTGACCTACTCTAAACCTGCAATTTCAGCATTAATGACTTTGCATACAAACCTAAGATGTATTTTTTACAGCTACAAAGTACCAAGTAATATGGCTGGGAAAGGAGAACTCCTCTTGCTTACTTTGCTTCATGGCTACCAATACAGAAGACATGTTCATTCTGTCTGAGAATCTGTCACTGTTAAATTGACATGCTGAGCTTCAGACAGTAGGTACTTGATTCATGAGATGTTTTGCGGACAAAAACATGAAGATCTCACTATGGCTAATACCTGGTTCCAAAGTGTTAGCCTCAAATCTAATTCCGCCCCAGGATTACCCACCTTATTAACAAATTCAAGTGTACTGCCACTATATGTGATGGCACTTGGTAAGGAAGAGGCAGAAGAATCTCTCAAGGGTATGTGAATAGTCATGGAATCAGTTTCTGAGATGCTGGGTTTTAACAAATTTCAGAATAGCCAGGAATGTAAGATGTCCAGATCATCAACTGGAGAATATGCATGAATATTATCATCCTGTGGGGAAAAAAAGTAAATCTCTGTCAACAGCATAACTATGGAATGCTAAAATCCTTCTCCCTTAATATATCTTCTAGAAGTATATAGACTGTGAACTGTAAAAGGCTTAAGAAAGAACCTTGTGGTACCCTACAGGAAGAAGAACTGATTTCTGAACAAATATTTAGGTAATGGTCAAAAAGGTTGGAAGTAAATCTTGTTGAGCAGAAATGCTACCTGCTTTTGTGATACCTTTACTAGGTAGGGGCAAAATGTTCATCCAGGCCAAGTTGTCACCCACAGACCTGCATAACACCATCAATGCTACAACCTGAGCCCATCTTATCACAGGAGACGGAAACTATGGTCAAACCACTGTTCAGATTTCCCAGCAGAGACTGGTTAAACATGGCCTGGAGCTCTGGAGCTAATGATTACTTCCAGGGAGAGTGAAGTGTTGCAATCAGTACCCATAAAATCCAGAGAGTCAGCATTATTCTCTGAAAGGAACTGACAGATTGTGGTAGTAAAACGCTCTGTACTGACATTACTGGCTGAGTGAATTGCCTTCAGGTTTTAGATCAGAGGAACTATAGTGCTTGAGTTTCAGGCCAAAAAGAGCCTGGAAGTGGTTGGAGCAAGAAGCTGCTTCTGTCACAAAGTCTGACCTCATCATATCCATTTGGAAGATTAAATCCAAAGTATGATGTAATTTATTGGCTGCAGATGTAATAACCTTTGCAAACTCAAAACCTCATAACAACACAACTAAACCCTTTATCAAGAGTCACTGACTCACCATCAACCCAGATTGTTAGTCACCCAGCATAAGTAAATACTGATGATCAAGAAGCAAATCTATGAGTAAGTTAGTGAACTCTTCAGAGCATGTCCTTCCACATTCTAGTGGCTAGCACGCAAGGAAAAACCTACAGTTTGCTCCTGCTACTCAAAGGAGCTGGTTCTTGCTATTGGCAACCTAAGTCAGCCTCAACCTGGTATCACAACAGACAGCGGGCCCCACCCCTAAGCCTACCTCTGCTTGGACAGTGACCTACAGAGACTCTAGGTGAAATGGCAGCAGCCAAACAGGGTCCTAAGTGTTCATCCAGCCACTTCTCTGCAATAAAAGCAAGCTCAATATCTCTCAATAGAGCAGAGATAATCCTAGCCTTATTGTAGACTGACCCTGCATTAGTATATAGTGACTTAAGAGGAGCCTTAGGAGGATGGGCCCTTTATACCTGCAACTGTTGGAATAACACAGCCTTGGGTACAGTTAGAAGACACAAGCTTCAGGGGTTCACCACAGGGTAGAAGTACTGTGCCCAGCAGATAAAAGTTATTTTATACAGAGACATGGTGAACAAACATGGGAAAGAAAGATGTGGGTGGAAAGGAGGGAAACAATGACATAAAGGAATCACATGAGAGTATGGACAGAAGAAAAAGGAGAGGCAGCTAGTGTCAGGAATGTAACAGAAAGCAAGTAAATAAGGATCTGTGTTCATGACCACCAAAGGGAGGGAGTAATTCTGAATGAAGACAGAAATGTCATTCCATACATTCTGAAGCAGGGAGAAGAAAGCTTAAAATAAAAGGAATTACACATATTTGGAGGTACAGAAACAAAAATGGTACACAGAAGGTGAAATAAGCAGAGAACAGTTATATATGCATAGAAAGACTCCCAACTAAAACTTAGCTTTCAAGACAAAAATGCTGTCATAATCAAGGTCTTCCACAGAGTACAAATATGGACAGACGTGCTTGCAGTAATGAACTTTAGACATGAACTGCAATAACTGTAGGAGTCAGGGTAACAGCATTTCTAATCCCACCACTGCTCACTATAGATAATGGGAACCGTAAGTAAACAAAAGCTGCACAACTGCTTGCCAAAGCATATCAGATATCCTTTACAGTGAAATGACAGACAACCTGAATTCAACAAATGCCCCAAAAGTATGAATATTAGGTCCTGAAATGAATGACAGTTGTTCTTCTTTCGGCTTTTCTCAGTTAGGGGTCGCCATAGCGGAACTCCTGTCTGCTAATGATTGGCAGTAGATTTGTATGGTGCCGAGGTGCCAGCCCGACGCCCAACCTTCAATGAAGGCACGCCCATTTATGCATGTCTTTCGAACGCCACTCGACCACGGAGAGGACATGTAGACTCCACACAGAAGGTGCTCTAGCCAAGAATTGAACGGGAGAACCTCTTGCTGTGAGGTGACAATACTACCGCTGCACCACTGTGGCTTACTGAATTGAATGAAAGTACTGCACAGAAATCTCTAATAACAGTTGTTGTTTCCTGTCTTGCACTTACATGTTTAACTATAATGTTTTACTGGTATATAAGTAAAACATTTTAACTACTGAGAAAGCCGTAGCAATCAGCATTTTTAAGCTAATTTTAAGTAATAAGTAAATGCATATTAAATCATGAAACAACATGACAGGTTTATTACTGTGGCTTAATGGAAAGCATTTATGCTAATATATGGGAAATGCTGGGCAGATGCAACCTCCAGTGCTGCCAGCAATACTCAGCAGCAGTAAGCCTTTTTAAAAAAGTGAAGAAATGCTGAGACAATGAAGCAATGGTACAGCATATAGCATTACAGGTTTAAAAAGAAAGGTATTATGGCCTAATCCTGTAACTTCTGTGCAGCTTTGGAAATGCAAAGCTTTTAAAGAGGTGCCTCACTTGCATGCTAGCTAATATACTAAACTACTGCATTTGGAAGCACAACAAGCCAGCAGAAAAAGCCACATCAGGAGCAAAGATCAACAAGAACCAGTTACTGCATGTGGCGTTACTATTTACATTTTATTTATTTTTATACTCTTACTTACTATGCCCAAAAGAGAAGCCTGCTGTTAAGTCATCATCTTAGAAATCAAGAACAGTTAACCACATCATGAAAAAAGAACATTACATAATGAAGAAGGGAATTGAAGTCCATAATCTAAAAATATTACTTTATATAACGAAACAAATAAAATTCACCCATAATCACACAATTGATAAAAAGCACTAAAAGTCATAAAATATAAACAAACCACTGCATGTAAAACCTAGTACAACAAAAAAATCCTTCAACATAAAATAAACTTGGAGACTTGAAAGCTTGTCTGTTTGACATGTATTGACTATTTTTTTGTGCCGAGGTTTACATTTACTTATTGTAAAGATAACTTTTTGTAACAAAGTTTGTTTTAGCACATATGGTAAAATAATGACATGTCAAATAGCAGGACAGAGACAAATAGGTTCATAAGTTCAGACTAGGATAATAACCACCAGGGTCTTTACAAGTCTAGCTGTGCAACCCAACCCAGTTTTGTCTCAGAGTTCCTTGGATACTTATATGGTGGAGTATGTTACCAAAGAGGTAGCTAAAGGTTATGCATATGTGGTGGTATATTAGTTGGGGATTAATTTACTTACTATCGACCTCTGTCCATCAGAGAGATGGGGGCCAGGCCAAGGGGTGAGTTTGCAATTTCCCATCCAATGATCAAGGTTTCCTCTGAACAGAGTCAGGGATGAACTCTGCTTCAGGTAGATGGGGAGCTTATTCCATAGTGTGGGGACTCTTTGCAGACAAAGTTCAGGTCATTGGATCTAGTGTTTCTGGTATTGTTGGTCTTGGGGATGTGCAAGAGATCCACCAAAGCTGGTATTGAGGACGCCTTATATGCTAGGCATAAACTGCCTCTCAGTAACCGGCAGGAGACTGAGGTCAGAGACAGGACTTCAAGTTGATCTGTACAGGACAGGATATTAATACCCTGGTGTCTCCTGGTGAGGAACCTTTGACGGCCTTCCAAATGTTGCAAGTGCCTGGCTAGGTACATGTCAAAGGGACACTTTACTAGAGGAGTCTGATAAGGGCGGACTAGAGTGATAATATTACTACCTTGGACCTGGATGCCATACCTTTGCTCATCAGTTGAGCTACATTGAATGATCTTCTTACTATCTTAGCTACATGTTGACCAAATGCCAGATTTCTATCTACACGTTCCCAGATCTGTAATTAGTGTGTCAACTCTTAGGGTTGTTTTATCATTGAAGTAATTAGCTTGGGTGCATGCTTTCATAAAGGGCACTATAATGCATTTCTTTGCATTGGGTTTTAAACTGTGGCTTTCACACCAGTCATTTATTTGCAATAGACCCTCTTATAGAATATGTTGGTGTCATGGGGAGAATCTAGGACAGCCCTCAATTTACAGTCATCTGTGAACTTGGTGAGCCAAAGGCTTCTGGCAATAGCCTTGACTTCTGAGAAGTAGATGCCAAACAAGGGCAGGCCAGCCCAAAGCCCTGGTATACTCTGCTGGTGACCAGTCTCTTGAAGGAGGTGGCCTCATCAGTCCTGACTTTTTGGGTCCTATCTTTGAGCCAGCTGGCAGTCTAGCGAGTTATGTAGGGATTTGTGCCTAGTTCTGAGAGAGTGTTCACAATACCAGAGTAGGGTACTGTATTGAATGCCTTGGCCAGGTCAAGGCAGGTGGTATAGGTTCATAGGTTGGTACTGGGCTATCTGCCCGAAGGCATATATTAGCCCAGCCACGTTGTGCGGTATTCACCACCCCTTTAGTAGTTCCCTAGACCCTTGTACTAGCAGCTAGTACCCTTGGCCCCTATCTAGTAGTGCTGTTGGTGTGATCCCAGATGTGAACTTTCTGTTACCCATCCACTCAAGGTTCCTCTTGAAGAGTGATAGTGAGGGGCTCTGTCTTATGTAGATTGGGACCCTGTTCCATAGTAAGGGAAGTCTCTGCGAAGGGAATCTATCCCTCCAGCATGTTCTATTCATTGTTGTGTTGAGGTTTATATCCCTAGAGCGTGTAGCTCGAGTAGATTTGGTTTTGCTAAGATGGAGCATGTTCAACAATTCTGGGTTGGACATGGCTCTGTACGTTATACAGAGATCGCCTCTGAGAAAGTGATATGCAGCAGAGAACAGTCTTAGCTTTTTCAATCGTGCTGCATAGGGCAACTGTTTGAGGCCAGTAATCCTCTTTGTTAGGTACCTCTGTGGTCTCTCCAGCTGCTGGAGATGTCTAGCCAGGTACATTCCAATTGGTGCATTGTACTCAATAATGGGTCTGATGAGGGAAGAGTAGAGGGGCACCATTACATCCTTGGATCTTGATGCGAACCCTTTCGTGATCAGATGGGTCACATAGAAGGATTTTCTAACCACTTTGGCAACATGGTTATCAAAAGAAAGCTGACTATCTACTTGGGTCCCTAGATCCCTTATTTCTTCTTCATATTTCAGGGGATTATCTCCTATGTTGTAGTTTGCGGGTACTCTGTTTTTTCCAAAGGGGATTACTACGCATTTTTTTGCATTTAGCTTGAGACCATGGCTTTGACACCATGCATCAATCTCATTTAGGCCTTTCTGGAGGATCTCCATGTTGGCCGGAGACTCTATTATAGCACCCAGTTTGCAGTCGTCTGCAAACTTAGTCAGCCACAGCCCTTCCATGCTTGCCTGTACTTCTGAGAAATATATGCCAAACAGGAGGGGCCCCAGGACAGATCCCTGAGGCACACCACTCGTTACTGGTCTGGATTCGGACATAGATCCCACTACTCTTACTTTATATTTTCCAGTGTCTCAAGGAATGCAGAGAGTATGCACCGTTTAACCCTCATCCATAGCCATGGTGACTCTTGAAGAAGTCTACTATGTTAAGTAGGCAAGACTTTTCTTTAAAGCCAGACTGGGATGGGGCCAGTGTCTGTAGGTTGCCAATGTCCTTGTTGATCACTTCCATGATAATTCATTCCATAGCTTTGCATATTAGACTTGTCAGACTGATGGTTCTGTAGTTCCCAAGATTAGTTGATGGTCTACCCTTGTGAAGGGGGATGACTGTTCTGGACCTCCATTCACCTGGCACATGAGCTGTTTTGTGGCTGAAGCTGAACAGTGTCTCAAGTGGTTCTGCTGGGTCATGTTTTAGGCTATTTAGGAGGAAACCAGGGATATACTTTGGGGTCCACTGAAGCAATGGATCTGACCTTAGCGAGCAACTCCTGGCCCTGCTCCCTGTTGATAGTTGGTAGGGGGGGTATGCTTGAAGGGATTTCACAGGAGGTAGTTGGGGGGACGGGGTGAAGATAGAACTAAATTTATCAGCCAGTAGATTTGCTATGTTACCCTGGTCAGTGAAGGTTGTGCCATTTAACATCAGTTCTGCACACTGCTATTACATTTAAGATTCCTGATATGCTGAAGAAGGCCTTATGATTGTCCTTAGCCTAGGAAACAATCTAACCTCATAATTGGCCTTGCTGGATTTTATTAGACCTCTTAGTTTCTTGTTTGGTTGAATCAGACAACTCTTGTCTCTATACGAGTTCCTCCTCCTGATTTTAGCCATGTGTTTTTTTTTTTTCTTTTGTTAAATAGCTTGTTCAGGTAAGGATTCCACCAGTGTGGTTTGTCTTTGGTGTTATATTTGGTGTTATATCTGGGCTTACTTCTGGTAGGTACTGCATCAATGCTGCCATTTCAGTTTGTACAGGGTTTCTGTAAATAATTCTGCATAGGCAGCTATGTTCTCGGGGTTTGGGGGAGCTTGAATTTTGACAAACCATTCCTTAAAAGGACATAGTTTGATTTAGTATAACAGTGGATATAAAAAGTTTACACATCCCAGTTAAAATATCAGTTTTTTGTGATATAAAAAAATGAGGCCACAATAAATCATTTCAAAACTTTTCCCACAGTTAATGTGACCCATTACCTGTATAATTCAATTGAAAAACAAACAAATCTGTTAGGGGGGAAAAAATATAAAAAATACAAAACGTGCAATACACTGGTTGCATAAGTGTGCACACCCTTAAACTAATACTTTGTTGTGTGTGCACACCCTTAAACTAATACTTTGATGAAGCACCTTTTGATTTAATTACAACATTCAGTCTTCTTGGGTAGGAGTCTATCAGCATGGCACATCTTGACTCGGCAATATTTGCCCACTCTTCCTTACAAAAGTGCTCAAAATCTGTCAGATTGCGAGGCCATCTCTTGTGCACAGCCCTCTTCAGGTCATCCCACAGATTTTCTATTGGATTTAGGTCTGGGCTCTGGCTGGGCCATTCCAAAACTTTAATTTTCTTCTGCTGAAGCCTTTCTTTTGTTGATATGGATATATGCTTGGGGTCATTGTCATGTTGAAAGGTGAAATTCCTCTTCATCTTCAGTTTTCTAGCAGACGCCTGAAGGTTTTGGGTCAAAAGTGACTGGTATTTGGAACTGTTCATAATTCCCTCCACCTTGACTAAAGCCCCAGTTCCAACTGAAGAAAAGCAACCCCAAAGCATGATACTGCCACCACCATGCTTCACCGTGGGGATGGTGTTCTTTTGGTGATGTGAAGTGGTCGAAAAGTTAAACCTTGGTCTCATCAGACTATAACACATTTTTCTACATGCTTTTGTGAGCCTATGTATTGTTTTGCAAATTTTAGCTGGGCCTGGATGTTTTCGTGTGTAAGAAAAGGCTTCCGTCTTGCAACCCTACCCCATAGTCCAGACATATGGAGAATAAGGGAGATTGTTATCACGTGTAGTACACAACCAGTACTTGCCAGAAATTCCTGCAGCTCCTTCAGTGTTGCTGTAGGTCTCTTGGCAGCCTCCCTGACCAGTTTTTGTTTTGTCTTTTCATCAATTTTGGAGGGACGTCCAGTTCTTTACAACGTCACTGTTGTCCCATATTTTCTCCACTTTCTGATGATTCTCTTCACTGTGTTCCATGGTACATCCAATGCTGTGGAATTTTTTTTGTATTCTTTTCCTGACTGATACCTGTCAACAATGACCCTTTGATGCTCTGTAAGCTCTCTGCGAACCATGGCTTTTGCTGTAGCAGACAACTGAGTAAATGTCAGGAAAATCCTACTAGGACAGATAAACTTTACTTGGGGTTAATCAGTCTCTCTAATTAATGGGAGGTGTGTATCCAAGAAGACTTAATGCTGTAATTAAATGAAAATGTGCTTCAACAAAGTATGAGTTTAAGGGTGTGCGCACACAACAAAAGTATTAGTTTAAGGGTGTGCACACTTATGCAACCAGCGTATTGTACATTTTTATTTTTTACATTTTTTCCCCTAAAAGATTTGCTTGTTTTTCACCCGAATTGTACAGGTTATAGGTCACATTAAAGGTGGGAAATGTTTTGAAATGATTTATTGTTGTCTCATTCTTTTATATCACAAAAACCTGGCATTTTAACAGGGGTGTGTAAACTTTTTATATCCACTGTAGTTCCCAACTGTTATGGGTTTAGTTGGGTTTTCTGGGTTGAATTTTATTTTGAGGGAGACCGCTTTGTGGTCTGACTTCACCACTGAGGACATAACATGGGGTGGGGGGTGAAACGCTTTCCCATGTTGGAGAGTACTAGGGCCAATGCATTTGATTCTCTGGTGGGAGAGTGCAACATCTGGACCAGGGTGTTTGTGTTAATGAAATCCAGGAAACATTGTGCCTGTGAATTAGAGGCAGTGAGTGTTTCCAAGTGTATTGAGGGGTAGTTAAGTCTCCAGTGATTAGGGTATTTGGTTGGATGGTGAGCACCTCTAGTAGGGCTAGGTTAGAGTTGTGACCTTCTTGGGTCACACAAGGTGACCTGCAGCTGGCAAGTACATGGTAGGGAATCTTGTCTATGGAGACCTGGACACAGATGAACTCCCTGTTTAACCAACCTACTGTTGTATTTGCTAACAACATAGACTGAGATACCTCCAACTATAGCCCATGTCTGAGCTGTTGATCTAAATGTGTGGAAGGCACTGTAGCCTTCCACTGCTGGAGTACTTTCTGCAGCTTTAAACCAAGTCTCAGTAACAGCACAGATGTCTATCTTCTCCAGAGTGAGGAGAGCTTGTAGGATCTGGAGTTTCTTGTTTAGGCTTCTAGCATTGAGCAGCAACACTTTAAGGTTGCTTTGAGTATTTTTTTCCTGTGCTGGTAGTTTTGTCATTTTGACATTGCCTAAAAAAAGGCTGTAAGGGGATGGATAAAGTTTTATCTAATATCCAGAAGCCCGGGGGGACAGGTGAGACCATCCTTGGCACTTGGTAAAGCAAAATGGTCTGTTAACCATGTCTTCCTATGTTAACAGATATTGGATTCCCCTGGAGAGACACCAAAAGCTAAGCCAATTATTAAACTCAATCATTTTCTGTTCATACTTTGGCATCATCCTTGGTGAAGGCAGAATGCTGCTCAGTTCAAGCCATGCACTTGTCTGTGACACATACTCAGAGAGATCCATAATGTCTCCTTTCATATAGTCCCAGTGAGTTATGCCACAAATCATTGACACCCACATGAACTATGATAGAATCATAGTGGCACATGTGGTGCAGTGACCTGAGTGTGTGCATGATACTGCAGATCGTAGCGTCAGACAGGCAACATACGTTATCTTCTCCTTGTCCATCCTGGTGAGAGGAGTTATCAGTGTGTCATACAGTAGAACCATCTATGACAAGAGTAGTAGGTACAGCACATGCTTGCCTTATGCGCTTTGTTCTTGGGGGATCATTAGGTGTCAACTTATGTGCAGTGTTAGGTTCTGCTTTTGGTGTGTGTTTTAGTGATTGCTGAGGGCAAGTGATTCAGTCTGATGGCTTAGGAGGTCTTAGAGGTTTAGGGAGGTTTCTTTAAAGTGCCTCAGCATAAGAAGGTATGTGTGTGTAGTGAGTGGTATGTATAAAGGATATAGTATGCTATTTTTGACAACCTTGTTTGTGAGATTTTTGCCTCCAAGGAAGTTATGTATGTACATCTCTCTCATATTGTGTTAGTTTCTTTATGGATTAAAATTGTTGCCCGAGTACATGAGAGAATTGCTACATTGTTTCAGGATGGCCATATCTACCACGCAGGCCACAGAAACATTAGGAAACTGCAAAGCTATGTTTTTAGGATCTGTATTAGTGTTGAGCTATTGTGGTTTAGGCTCTTGGTTTTACAGGGGTCATATGAAAAGACAAAATAAATAAATAAAATAAATATATTGCAGGTACTGAAAAATACACAACGTCACTGCGAAACAGAATAAACAGCTGACATGGAAGCAAAGTTGTAAACAAAGTAAAATAAATACTAGTACTGATAAATGTACTAACACTTTGGTTAAACAATGCTACTTTTCATAGGGATTTTATAAAGTCTAGCAGTAAAAATACATTGAAAAGAAAATAGTAGTAATTTTTTTCACGCAAAAAAAATGCCAGCCTTCTTAAGGTAGAAATCCACAGCATCAGGCGGAAAATATTTACTCTTCTGTTAAGTACAGTGATATAACACTGCTGGAGAAGCTGCTGAACACAGTTAATCTGAAGAGAAAGGGGAAACAGTGGTAAGAAATAAGATACGATAGTGAAATCGCATGCAGCTGACTCTGGTAAGTCGAGGAAGGCAGCTGGACCCATTTATTTAACAGCTGAAAAGTAAACTTTACGTGGTAAAAATATGTTACAGCAATGGCACGTCCTACAAGAGTCCGCCTGGTTAACAGTTGCTCAGCAGAAACACACACAGCTGTATACTGATCTTCACAGGAAGAGAAATGAGATAAGGGTATGTGTGATTACAAGAAGATTCCAATGGAGTAAAATGAAGCAACAATCAGTTATCCACATGAAGAAATAAATTATGACTTTTTATGTGAAGGCTAAATCTCGAGCTATGTATTACTAAAACAAACTATTTAATCAAAACATTAACTAGTTACTTTAAACTACATGCAGACAAAAAGTAAATAACCTTGCTCAGAATGCTGGGAAATGATGCCACAGAAGAAATGCAGTCTAAACTGGAAATGTCTTGTGCAGACACAACTGAAACATCTAAAGAAAGTGACTCTTGTAATAGCTGGAAATTTCAACAGACTCATCCCAAACAGAATATTTAGCTAAGTTGCATGCACTTTTGATTGAATCAGTAACTAATCATTTTTCTGGTCCACCTATACATTAGGAAAATATAACAGAAAAGAAGATATGAAACAATAAGCAAGTTCTCGAGTACCTCCATGTTTCAGTGGCTTGGAAACAATTAAGAATTTTTGTCAAATCAAGTAATTTCTGCAATACTCAGATTACTTCACGCTACTGTGAAACATTTGAAACTTCAGTGAAACGTAGCTTAAAAATGCTGTTAACAGACTGTTGGAACAGCAAACTAGGGATGGCCCTAGTTCAATTAACATTTAAGTACCAGGATGTCAACCAAAGAAAAGAAACACTAGACAAATAATGTCCAGTACTACAACTACTGGTTAAGATAACATGGTTTCATAAACAAAGGTTCAATCATTGGTGCAGATTGGTAGTTAGTTCTGACTGCTTCTTAGCTGAAGGAGGCCAGGGACTGACATCCATGGGGGAAGCACTACAGAAGTATATGTACAGTATATGCAAAGCTCAGTTGATCTTACTATAAAGTTCATGGCACTAGGAAATATAACACTTCAGAAAATGGGCTTGGAGAAAAACATATCACAAGTAACAGCAGTTACAAGGAAGCGTGTGTGTGTGTGTGTGTGTGTGTGTGTGTGTGTGTGTGTGTGTGTGTATATATTTATATATGTCTGCATGAATGCTTGCAACCATTATTAAATATTAACAAAACTTATATTTTGGACATAAAAACACTTCTTCCAACATCAGTTATATATCCTACACAAATTTTGGAACATCAGACAGAGGTAGTATTTTAGACACACACACACACACACACACACACACACACAATGCATACATACATACATATAAGTTGTTGTTTTTTGCCTTTCGGCTTTTCCCGGCTAGGGGTTCGCCACAGCAGAACTCTGGTCCGCTAATGATTGGTAGTTGATTTTTACATGCCGAGTTACCAGCCCTGATGCACAACCTTCAATGAAGGTACGCCCATTCACGCACGTCTTCACACAGAAGACGCTCTAGCTGAGAATCGAACTGGACAGCGTCTTACTGTGAGGCGACAATGCTACCGCAGCAGCACCACCACCACGGGTCTCATACATACATATAAGTATCTATTGTCTTACTGTGAGGCGACAACGCTACCGCAGCACCACCACCGCGGGTCTCATACATACATATAAGTATCTATGTGCATATGTGTGTGCACATGCATAAGTAATGCTGCAAAACATCATAGCATTGACTGTTGACAAAATGATAATAACCAGAATGGAAACACTAAATACACATACACAACCCATACCCTTGGGGAATGAAAACCACAAAAACACAAACCCTCACACTTCTGCTGATTAAATGTAATCTACATTACAACTGTTGAACAAATGACAAATCTATATACATGGAACAATATATACATCTATACTTTTTACTTATAGTCTGCATAGATAGATGGTCTCTTATAGATGATCAAAATTCCAGAAGGTCGACTTTCATATGGCCGAGACCGTATGATCGACTTTTAGAATTTCAATCACCAGTTACAAACAGGAACACAACACAAAAAAATTACCAACACATTGTTAGTTGGGGGTTAAGGCCCCCTGCACCCCCATGGGGGACTGCGCCCCCACACTCCCTGCTATTTAAACATACCAACTCTGAGATCACACTACAGTGCGAAAAAGGTAAATCTTCCCATTCCGTGCTGTATGGCAATCTCCGTTTAGAATAGTTGAAATTCCAAAAGGCGATCATATGGTCTCAGCCATATGAAAGTCGGCCTTTTGAAATTTCGACCACCTGTAGGGCACCCAGACAGACATGTATGTGTAGTATTCTACACTGAATGGATGGACACAAGATCAACTTACATAATGTCATCATTGAAATGTCAAAACACAAAGCATCAGCACATTTTGTGTCTATTTAAACCAAAGGTAACAAAACCCATACATACGTGCATGTGTTTATGTATATGTGCATATATATATATATATATATATATATATATATATATATAGATATATATATATATATATATATATATATATGGACATATACATAGACACATCTTTAAGAATAAGGGTGATGTGCAGAGCTGCAGTAACTACAGAGGGATAAAACTGATTAGTCACAGCTTGAAGTTATGGGAAAAGGGAAGCAAGGTTAAGAAGGGAGGTGATGATTAGTGATCAGCAGTATGGTTTCATGCCAGGAAAGAGCACTACAGATGCAATGTTTGCTCTGAGAGTGTTGATGGAGAAATACAGAGAAGGTCAGAAGGAGTTGCATTGCGCCTTTGTAGACTTGGAGAAAGCATATGACAGGGTGCCTAGAGAAGAGTTGTGGTATTGTATGAGGAAGTCGGGTGGCAGAAAAGTACGTAAGAGTGGTACAGGATATGTAATGGGTAGTGTGACAGTGGTGAGGACTGCAGTGGGAGTGACAGATCCGTTTAAGGTGGAGGTGGGATTACATCAAGGATCAGCTCTGAGTCCTTTCTTATTTGCAGTGGTGATGGACAGGTTGACAGATGAGATCAGACAGGAGGCCCGTGGACTATGATGTTTGCAGATGACATTGTGATCTGTAGTGAGAGTAGGAATCAGGTTGAGGAGACTCTGGAGAGGTGGAGATATGCTCTAGAGAGCAGAGGAATGAGGGTCAGCAGGGCTAAGACAGAATATATGTGTGTAAATGAGAGGGAGGGTAGAGGAATGGTGAGGATGCAGGAGTAGAGTTGGTAAAGGTGGACGAAGTTTAAGTACTTGGGATCAACAGTTCAGAGTAATGGTGAATGTGGAAGAGAGGTGAAGAAGAGAGTACAGGCAGGGTGGAATGGGTGGAGAAGAGTGTCAGGAGTGATTTGTGACAGACGGGTATCCGTAAGAGTGAAAGGAAGGTCTACAAGAGTGTAGTGAGACCAGCTATGTTATATGGGTTGGAGACAGTGGCATTGACAAAAGGCAGGAGTCAGAGCTGGATGTGGCAGAGTTAAAGATGTTAAGATTTGCAATCGGTGACTAGGATGGATAGGATTAGGAATCTGTATATTAGAGGTCAGCTCATGTTGGACAGTTTGGAGACAAAGCAAGAGAGACGAGATTGCGTTGGTTTGGACATGTGCTGAGGAGGGATGATGGGTATATTGGGAAAAGATGCTAAGGTTGGAGTTGCCAGGTAAGAGGAAAAAAGGAAGGCCTAAGATAAGGTTTATGGACGTGGTGAGAGAGGACATGCAGGCGGTTGGTGTGACAGAGCAAGATGCAGAGGATAGGAAGAAATGGAAAGAGATGATCCGCTGTGGCGACTCCCCGGAAAAAAAAAAAAAGAGAATGATGATATATATATATGTATATGTGCATATATATATATATATATATATATATATATATATATATATATATATATATACATACACATTATATATATATATATATATATATATACACACACACATTTTTTTATTTATTTATTTTTATTTTACATTTGTTGACCGGGCTAGTCTAACTGGATATATGTCCATTTACAGTAGAGGCCCGGGAGATAAGCTCCAAGACATGGTCCAAATACAATAATACAAGTACAAACAAATAAAAAATAAGAAATAAAATCTAATATTCTAGTAAAAATAGCAATGTTCCTAGTATGGAAAAAAAAATGCATCAACAATGGAAAAGTGTATTTCAGCACAGAGGTTGTAACAGGATGAAACATTGAGGTAAAAAGTCACAAACAGTGCAAATTGAAAGAACTTGGACAACAATACAGGTTAAGTCAGAGGTAGATAAAAGGAAATAATCATAGTAAAAAAAGGGAAAAAAAAAAGAAAGAAAATCCTCAGTACTTGCAACATGTGAAAGACAGCAGAAAGGTTAGGCAGGATCTAACACTGAGGACCTGCAGTATAATATAGTGCTATTTTTAAGTATGGTGACATAGTATAGGTTAAGTCAGAAGTGAAAAAAAAGAGAGCTTGATGTGTAGTATTGTAGCAAAGGATTTGCTTAAGAAAAGATATATAAAGAGGATAGACATTGGGCAGGATTCACAAAACCTCCATGTAAGAGTTAATATGTCTTACACGGAGGCTGCAGTTAAACGGTGTGACATCAGCATGCCATGCATATTCATGAGGGCATGCTGAATCACACCCTAGGCTAACACGGTCCGTGTAGGAAAGTAGGGGGCGTGTCCGCACGGTGAGTTCCGCAAAGCGACACACCCCCAGAAGAGTCACAGTCCTGAAAGTAAACTCCTACGAGCGAGTCCGCGGAAAAGTCAAGAAACACAACACCACACATGTCCCCACAAACTATAAACCCAACTGTAATGTAAAACGTAAAAATCAACAGTTTAATTTTTTTTTTTATAATTTCAAAAATGTTTGCCCGTAATTGCGCTCGTTTGCGCGGGTGTGCTCTTCGCTCAGCCACAGTTAGCAATCATTGAAAAAGCATATAAGATCTAAATATGCAAATTAAGCCAAGTAGCAATAGCATAGCGGTAGAGACGTTGGCCAAAGAGGAGGTAGTCACGGTTCGAGCCCCAACAACATCATTTTCTATTTTTAGTGAAATAAGCACGAAACAATCCCCTGACATATATGTATAATTTAAGTAAAATGTAATGAAATGGGCCATGTATTTTTGAAGAAATCTGACACAATAAAAAAAAAAAATTTTATAAATGCCCATAGCTGAGCAGCTCTCTAACAAGCTGAGTATGACTGCCCGCAGGTGAGCAGTGGTTTAACAGGTGTAATATGAGTGCCCGGAGTTGAGCAGTGCTTTAACATGCTGAAACTGTGTGCCCGTAGCTGAGCAATGCTTCACACAGCATAATATGCGTGCTCATAGCCAAATAATGCGTGAACCAGCGTAAGCCTTTTGCGCGGAGCTGCGGAGCGCGCCAACTGGCTTACCGGCGGGCAACATTGAGCAAGCTGTATCAAAGCCGCCTTTACACAGACACACACCTCCTAGCCTGTCTAGACAGTAGTAAAATAAAAAAAGCAATGCCCAGGCTCGAACCCAGGATACAGTGCATCATAGTCAATGTACTGAACTACTAAGCCATGACAGTTGTACTGAGAAATGCAGTATTAGCATATATATAGGAATGAATGGAAATAGAAGCATGACAAAGTAGTTTTTTTTAAGCTGATACATTTCCAAAATGGCCAATCACAAATAAGTGTGGGAAAAACGGCATATATAAGCCCCATAGGTGGGAATACACAGCATAACTGATTGTGGAACCTATTTGCAGTCAGGATGGCAGGTGTAGGAGAGGGCAGTCGCTTCCGAGCACAGAGGTGGGGTGTTGAGGAGTCCAAATATATGGTTTGGCTCCTAGTCCACGATCATGAGGCTCAACTCATGCAGGGCCAGGTTCTCTGGGGTGCGTACAAGGCAGAGGTGTGGAACCGGTTGGCACATGATCTCACCAGTGCCACAGGCATACCAAGGACTGGTGAACAGGTCCGTCACCACCATGCGGACCTGAAGAGACGAAAGCAGGACCAACTGAACCGTTGGATCCAGGAGGCCCGGCAAATGCCCAATGCCCCACTACTGAGTAAGTATCCATGTAATTAAGTATGTAAGAAATTATCCTAGCTGATATTATGGAGATGTATGTTCCAATATTACTTCATTTATATTACAGCTGCAGGTGTGCGTTCCGTGAATCGTCGAGCCTATGATGGTAGGCTGGTGCGGTTGCGCCACCAGGCAGTTTAGTAATTATTTTGCTGTAATTGTTATAGAATATAAGTGAGACAGCTTGTAAAAGAGTTCAGTGTTATTACATATTAATAAAGTTCAAATAACACTAGAAGAAAGATTATGCTAGTACTGTATGATTAGATAAGTGATGCAGCCTGTAATCCAGAAATAAAAATTAAACAAGTCTGAAATAGAGATTTTTCACCTGTATTGTAATATCAGATAACTTGCTTCACCCTGAAAATTACTAGTAAACAAGCTAAAGATGATAGACGTGTCAAATACATCCCCTTTTAAAATCTGCCATATGAAACAAGTGAGTCTGTTGGAAAGGATTGTTGTAACCAAGTAAGAAATGTTAATAACGCCTAGAATTAAGTACCATCTTGAATTGTAAAAATAAAACAAGTGAGAGTGTGAGAAAGAGGTATGAATTGACCAAGAAAGCTGTAATAAGTCTTGAATAAAGTTATACTGCAGTCAGTACATAATGAAATGAATGAGACAGCCACAACCAAAGAGTGAAATGTTTGTAATAAAGTACTGAAGCTGGAATGTGTCTGTCCCACAATTTGGATATGTTGCTGTACCCTTGCAATATGGAGATAGTATGGTTGTATGAAATACTGAACATCCACAGTTGTCTAGAGCCATAATCAAATGTAGCAGGATGCTGTACCTGAACACAGCCAGATATGAACGTGTATGAATAAAAATGCAATGTATATTAATGTAGCAGTAACATTCCCATCACCAACATTCCTAAGGTTACATATAGGAAACTGTACTAAGACCTGTAGGGTATATATATCTGCAGCTACTAGAAATGTACAGCATATGTATAGGTAGTTGAAGTTGTTAATGAAATATTTCTTCACCCTACGCTATTTTCACAAATAATGCCATTCCACACCAAACTGTGTATGTGTATTCACAATTAATTCCCATGGACATTTGTCCTGTTGGTTCATACATATTTGCACGTATGTTAATGCATGTGCCCTGTTCACATATCCAAACCTGATGGCCTGTTGCCATCAATCAACCCTGCATGCTGTTGGATTGTGTACTGTTGTTCAAAATATGCATGTGTTATGCTTGCTGTTCAATGTTTGGAATTCATGGGTGTTTGGTTAATGGGAATACTGATGCATGCTGTTACAACTAATTTTGAATGGTATTGTTTGTTACTAACCCAAAATGTCATACAATATTGCTAAACATAGGACAACAGGGAAGGCGGGTTCCACCTCTCCCACCTCAGCTGGCGAGTGCACCTGGCACTAGTGCCCAGGCCGGAACCTCCTCCGGTGGCCCTGTGCCACCTTCGGGTGGAAGCTCTGCAGGGGATGGGGCTCGGAGGAGAACGTCCACTCACCCTCCAAAGTGTCCGGTCTGTGGTGCGTAGCGAGATCAGGCATTCTGTGCTTGAACCTCTACGCCAGCTTGAGTCATGGGTGGCGCAACTCACGGGTGTGCCTGCCCGTCCTACACAGCCCCCAGCACAGCCCCATTCTGGACAGTGAAGGTGCAGTGGCAACTGCCCATGGGTGGGGATCTCAGCTCCACTGTTGCCATCTGCGGGCTCATGGGCTCGTGATATCCAAACATCCGTCCCCGTCAATTGTGCCCCCCCACGTCATACTCCACCCCTGTATTCATCTTGTTTGTCTTGTCTGTTAACCTCCCCTACCTACTTCCCCAAATATACCTACTTCCTGTACCTCACATTCCACTCTCACCTGAAAAAAAATTAAAAAAAGGGCACTCTGTTCCCACAAAAAAATTACGCCCCATACATAGCTGCCCATTTTGCAGACATGTCTGCTGGACATGTCAACAGGTAATTACAATTGGCTGTACAACATATTTTGTTGTCCTCACCCCTCTTTCAGAGGTGGAAGGTTTCAAATTTCACACCAAATTACACACATATGCACAGCTGTTGCTGATAAAGAAATGGGCAGCTATGGGCCTTTTCTACATCCTTCCTGCAAATCCCGAGCTTGTTTTCCTACTGTCCTACCCTCTTTGTGCCCCCTTTTTCACCACTTTCCTATCTCCCCATTTTCTTTTCTTTCAAAGAAATTAGGTCGGGTGTGCGCAAGAGTAAGCACTTTTAAGCAGTAGTCAGTGGGTGTGCACTTAGCTAAGCGTGTGCGCGCGAAGCTAAGCGCCACTGCGCATGCGTGAGCACCGCGCAAACCAGCGCTAACCCGCTTAAAACTGCTTAAAAGTGCCTTAGTCACTCGGAATGACAAGGCCTGTAGTCTGCTCAGCAGCAAAATAAAATTCCTCTGTCAGTCTCAAACCCAGGACCTTGGAAACACTAGTCTGCATGACTTACCACTAAGCCATGACTGATATACAAGAACTTTGTGCTGAAAGCAATATATCATGAAATAGTAGGACTGAATGTAAAGGGAATATTACACAAAGCTTTTCTTGTATCTTTACTGGCAATTCTTGTGGAATTGCATTACATTAGTGTGATAAGAGAAACAGCCATGCTAGTAGGTAATAATGTGACAGTAGCACCTTGCAAACCACACACACTATCAGAGCAGGATAAACACTGCCATATTTGAATAGGTAAGAGGCCAGACCTCACAACTGTGACTGATTTACAGGGATGTTCCTGATTTGCAAACAAATGTTAACTGTGCCCTACTGACTCCCTGTGAAATGTACTAACAGTAGGCAGAAAGGTGTGGAATCCCACGTAATGGTAACTCTCAATTAGTTAAAGTACACACTACTTGCATGTCAGAAATGGTGTAGTAATACATATGCTCAAAATACCCCACAGTCACAACTGCAGAATATCTGAAATATATCACAGGTGTATCCCACTGATATGTACCATTCCCTTAGGCTGCTAAAATATACACCTGAGAGTATCTGAGGCCTGCAAGTGTCAGAAACTCACAGGCATATCATTCTGTCTGCTGTCACACACACACTGTGAATAGCTGTAGAATTTCTTCCACAAGCATACCCTCATGTAGGAGTACAACCCAGAAATATCAAAGGATGTAGCCATCTAATAAAATAAGGACAGTATAGAAGTTTACAAGCACTGCATGTGCCTGACATTAATAACTGTTAGTACAAAGTACAAGGCCCCACTACTGCTCAGCAGCAAAATAAGATACCCTTGTAGGTGTCAAACCCCACACCTTGGCCTTACCAGACTGCATGCAGTACCACCAAACCACACCAAACATATAAGGAATTGCTGCTGAAAGAAATATATCATGCATTACAAGGAGTGAATGTAAATGGAAAATAGGAAAGCCATAGCAACAAATTCCAGAAAAGACACTTAGCAGGCCTTCAAGGAGTGAATGTAAAGGCTAAATAGTTAAGACATAGCAACAAATTGCAAGAGCTACTGTTGTATACCAGTTAATCCACAAGTCCCACAGGAAAGCACATACTCCCATGTAAACAGTATTAGTACTATTAGGTGTCAGTCAACATACACAATGAGAAAAATGAACTGGAAGAAGCAACAGTCAGGTTTCAGTACAACATGCATTTCAGTGCCTACAACACAGCCTTAGATATGAGAGACATACCAACCTTTACACTCACAGAACAGTGTCCACAGCAAACCAGCATGGTCCCCACCTTGAAAAACTGAAAGGGCTACACCTACCTAACCTAACATTTTATAGCACTGTCCTGAAATCACAGTGAGAACTGCAATTACCACACAGCAGGCTGCATGCAATTAGTAAATGCTGGCTAACAATTGGTGCAGAGGCCATCACATGCACATGTGCAGATACCTACAAAAGCAGCCTGTACTCCCAGTCCACACATGCAATAATATCATTGCAGCAACTAGAGGGAGAGAGAGAGAGACAGAAAGAGAGAGAGAGAGAGAGAGAGAGAGAGACCAAAAAAAAAAAAAAAGAAAAAGAAAAAACCATCAAGACAGCAGCAGCAAGCCATACAGCAGCAAGGCAGCCAGCAGCAAGCCAGCCAGCAGCAAGCCAGCCAGCCAGCCAGCAGCAAGACATCCAAAACAGCAGTCAGAAACAAAGGTAATGTAAACTACATAATCTAATAATCTACATATTGTGAACCCTCCATATGTGTTGGCAATCTGTATCTATATTTATATGAAGATGTGCATAGGGCAAGGGACATACTGCAACTGTTAGTGAAGGCTGGACATACATATGTAGTTGAAGGTTGCTAACAGTATGCTGCCATAGGCCCAGGGCCAATAGCATACTACCTACCTATGACACAATGCACACACACATGTACTCATTGCAATACCAACTATGTGAGGTGGAATGAGTGTGCCACTGACTGTGTGCAAGGTCTGTAATGGTGTGATTGCTCAGCATGACTTTGTGTCTGTCATGGTAGTGTGTATCCTTGGTGTGAGGCCAGAGAAAGATGGGTCAGTTATTGGGATACAAACATACTACATTGCCATATGTTGTGCTGTGGTTCCCTGTATATGACTGCAGTGTAGGTAGGGGTATGGCCGCAAAGACTAGGGTGCATTACCATTGAAATTGTAACTGTGCATTGCATGCATTGCATGGGATGACAATATTCCCCATCCATTACCTTAATACATACCCCCAGTGTGAGGTTGTGCATTGGACCTCAAACAGTGTGCTGAGTGCTGGTGTATACTAGTTTGTTGTATGGAGTGTGGCAGGCACTGTCACACAGTTGTTGGCTGAGCACTGATATGTGGTCATTTACATGTGTATCCCCCAATAGACAGAGAGATGCTATATATGGCAGTTCAGCGATATCAGTACAGTAGAGTATTATGTGTGCCATGTTACTTGCTCACATATTTTTCTTTTCCTTCCAGGGCGATGGTGCATCAGCGCAACCCCTGTTATTCGGTTGCAGAGGATGAGGAGATACACCAGAGCCTGGTGCGGGATTTTTCAACACTTTTTTCCCAGACCAGCCAGAACCAGCAGGAGAGGGCTGCACTGTGGCAAGACCTTGTCCGTTGGGTAAATGACATAGGCATGCATAACCGGACATATGAGCAGGTACGCCATCACTGCAGTGAATTAATTAGAAATGTCCGTCAGCGTGCATCTGATATCCACAGGCAACAGCTTGCCACAGATGGTGGGGCACCTTTACACCCCCCCCTTACCAGACTGGAGGAGCTCCTCCTAAGTGTCATGGCTCCAGCCCAACAACAACATCCACAGACGTGTGTAATGATGGAGGCTGGAGCCACCCAGCATGTGGACATGGAGTGTGCAGGTAACCTGCCATATCTGTAGTTGACTGTTCTCTGCACTGGTAGCTTATGCATGTGTGAGATTGTGTACTGTGTTTGTAGCTGTTATCCTGGAAATTATTGTGCAAGATTGATATTCTCAATATCAGCAGTACACCTGTGAAAGCCAACTGTTGTACTACTGTACTGTATCATACTCACAGTATCAATGGCACAGTTGTGCCCACTGATAATAACTGTCTTATTTGTGCAGATCCCTCTGGAGTAACAGCAAGGCAGCCAATCCATGCTGGTGAGTGTGTACTAATACTTTTAATACTAATGATAATAATAGTAATAATACCCTCAAACAGTATTGTTATGTGTTGGATTGCAGGTGTGTTTGTGTGTGTGTGTTTGTATCTCATGTACTGAGGAGTGCTTGTGCCCATGTGTGCATGTGCCCATGTGTGCATGTGCGCATGTCTGCATGTGCCCATGTGTGCATGTGCCCATGTGCATCTGTGGTAACATTGTGTACACATTGTAAACTGTGTTTCCTGTCTTCCTCTCACAGGTTCTGGTGTTGCTCTGGTGGTGTGTAGCAGGGAACCTGAAGCCACTGCTGGGGATAGTGATAATGATGATACATGTGTAATGGCACAGGGAGGTGTGACAGGGTCTGTTGTTGGTCAGCCAATCGACAGTACACAGCAGTCAACCCCATCAATGCGCACAGTCATCCTGCCGATACATCCATTGTCACCAATGTCCTTAGCTGAGGGACAGCATACAGTGAGCATTGACCAGGGTGATGTGGTATCAGTGGCACATGCATCCCCTCACAGCAGCCATGGCCAGAGTCCTGACATGGTACCACACAGGCAGATGTCCAGGGGTTCTCGTGGGAGCATCCGTGGTCGTACTGCCCCTGTCAGACGTGCCCACAGAGGTCTTTCAACCTCAGCTATGTTCCGGGCTGTAATGCAGGCACAGGCACGTATGGAACGGTACACCAGACAGGGTCTGAGGGAGGTTAGAGCACATCGCACTGCTATGAATGACACTATGCATGACATTGCGGCTGCCATCCGTACTGTCAGCGAGGTCATTGACAGACATTGGGGGGACACATTAGCTATGTTCCACAACTACATGTCCATGAGCCAGGGCAATGCAGGACGGTTGAGGCGTCGACGTATGCCAGCAACATCAGCAGCTGGCAGTCGTCGCGGACGACAACAAACCAGCAGCCGCTCCCATAGTGCCAGTACCAGCCCCAGCAATGCTGGGTCTGTGCTGTCATCAGACCACCCTAGGAGACCACGTGCACGTGGCTCTGGACAGTCCCAGCAGGGACATGTGTCCAGTCATCAACCAACTGCTTCTGATGACAGTACCCAGTCTGGCTTAGTACCTGATACTGTCCGTAGCACCCCTGCCAGGCACAAGTACTGTGTCCGTGGCCAGAGATGGTGATCTGTATGACCTGGCAGGTACAGTCTGTGGCTGTCCACAAACACCCGTATATGGCAGCCATGAGGTGGAACTGTGAGCATGCATACACACATGCATAATGCTAACACACACACACCGCATCAGCATTGCCCCATGTTGTACTGTTGTCTCTCACTAACACACACACACATACATGTCGATTGGATGCATCAGTGGCAGACTCAGGCATACCAAGTACACACCCTGTGCATATGATGAAACTGTGCCACCTCCTGCAATCTGTCACATTGATGCAGGAACAGGATAACATGGTGCTGATGCACAGGGTTACTACATAGAACTGTAGTAATATTATCATGTTGTTAACAGTACAGTGTAATGATATCATTGTGGGTATATCCCAGCATGCCTGATGCATTAACAGTATGATTGTCATTGTAGTTTTTTATACATCACTATTAATTACAAAAGTGTAATGTCTGCACATCTTTGCATTCTGGTGGTAAGGCTGAAAACACAAGGCCACCTACATAGGTAACACAGGAGATAAGAAAATTGAAGTAATGATACTCAATGCCAGACATGTAAACAGCAAGATGCATGCAGTCCAAACTCTACTCAGCATGGAGAATGTTGATATCTGTGCAGTAATAGAAAACAGGTTCAAGGCTCCCAAGAGCACCCTAGCACTACCAGGTTACACCTCATACCATGCTTGACAGCCCCAAAACACGGAACTAACTATGAAAGGAGGGTGAGTCTCAATAAATGTCAAGGATACCCACACCCCCAGGTTGTTGCCACAGCATGAAGCATCACAGACTATCCACGTGCAACTAACAGTGGGTTAAACTGACTTCCAGTTCATAGCCTGATACAGACCACCCTCCTAAACACAGGTAACCCACTTGGCCTACTTAAGAACACATGAATATATGAAGGTGTCTCCAAACAACATTATATTGGGCAGCTGCATCTGCCCACACATAGACTGGGAGCATTACTGTAGCTACAACACCCTAGGTGAAAGGTTCCTAGAACCCATACACTCAAATGCTATGGAACAACTTGTTACCGCTCCCACAAGAGGGGAAAACATACTGCACCTGATCATCACCAACATGTGGACTCTATGCTCCAGACCAGAAGTGTATCCCTCACTGGTAAGATGACACCATAGAGTAATCTCACTATATTCACATACCAACCCCAGCCCCTGCACAGAAAACCACAGTGAAAAAGTTGTGTAATGCAAATTCCATGTATTCACATGAGGCAGGCTTCACACATAGAGATATGTACCTGTGACCTTAAATTGTTCCTATGTGGCACACACATACCTCATGTGTGCATTGAAATTACTGCTATAATATATGTCATACAATAATAAAAGCAACACCCACCACACATTGACAAACTGTGTGACAAAAACACACATGGCATTTGTAGGATTCAAACCCCTAATTAACTATGTTATGATACTTGAGAGAGATGCATTAGCAGAGTGTGCTATTCGCATTACTGGGAGGTTTCCCTTCTCCTGCTATACTTATAGGGTGCTGACATCATCAGTCTTTTGAAAGAGGAATGTACATCATGTAGTGTGTTCTTCCAGTTGCCAAAAGGGATATTTCTTTCCAAGAAAATTGCACACACCCTAACCCCCCCAAACACACACACACACACACACACACACACACACACACACACACACACACACACACACACACTGAGCATTCGCAGGACTCAAACCCCTACCTAACTATGTTATGACACTTGAGAGAGACGCATTAGCAGAGCGTGCTATTCGCATTACTGGGAGGTTTCCCTTCTCCTGCTATACTTATAGGGTGCTGACATCATCAGTGTTTACAAAGAGGAATGTACATCATGTAGTGTGTTCTTCCAGTTGCCAAAAGGGCCATTTCTTACAAAGAGAATTGCACACATCCTGCCCCCCTCCAAACACACACACGCATGCACACACACACACTGAGCATTTGCAGGATTCAAACCCCTACCTAACTATGTTATGACACTTGAGAGAGACACATTAGCGGAGCGCGCTATTCGAATTACTGGGTGTCTTTTTAGAAAGAGGTATGTACATCTATTACTATCCATCAGTATGGGGGATAGCATATATAGGCATTAACAGACACCTACTTCAGGGTCACATATGCATATCAGCACTGCCAGGTTATGTTTTATACCATGCTTCGTGACCACAGGAATTGTAACACACAACACAACCAGTTCAGACCTCCCCTCCCATATCCAGGAACCACACTTGGCTTCCCTGGGAACAGTGTAGGATTTGAAGGTGTTCACATACACCATTACAGTGGTTAACTTCAGGTACAGGAATATTGAGTGGGGGAACTACTCAGGCCTCAACAACATCACCCTACAGCCACTACAATTTGTGAATCCATGTGCTATGGCAGGACCAATCACCACAGCCGCAAGGGGAAATACATATTGGACCTGACCATCAGCAACATGGGGACTCTATATTCCACACCAGAGGTAGACCACCATTGTTAATATGTGACCATAACCAACTTTCCCTGGACTTCCATATCCCATCCCCACCCCCAGGCAAGGAAATCACTGCAAACAAAGTATTTATCAAAAGCAGACTTTGCACTTGTGAAGACTGGGTGGAATACTTCAAAGGACCCATGCTGGAGGATTATACAGGCCAATTTGCAGAATCCTTGACAAATGCATTCTATGAGCATCCAGAAGGTTTGCATTGATCATGCTATCCCAAATAAAACCAAGACTCCTCCACAACAGGAGACCTGTCTGGTTTACACCAGCCATATATAAGCTGTACAACAGAAGGAGGGGGCTAATACATTACAGAGCAATATCCCACAGAGGGAGGTCATCTCTGAACAGTATTGGCAAGACACTTCAATCCCTCAAAATCATCACTTGCAAGTGTTGACAGTGAAATTATCCAGACACTGCAGATAAGATTCCCCTCAGTCTGGAATTGAATCCCAATTAATGTTATAACTCCTCGACAACCCTCTTCCAGCAAACTCCAGCCACATGGATGTGACATTGCAAATTCAACCCCTGGGATCTCCACTGTGTCTCTGCTTGATGGAGGCACAGCACACTAGCCTTAAACGGTGCCTTCTGTGACCTACTTTACAGAGGCACAGTAGCCTACTGTTCTGGGGAGGCAGACACCAAATACACTCTGGCTAAGCTTATGTATTCCCTAGGGCAAACAGCCTAGTATTGACCTCTACACCCATATGTTTAAGTTTCAGATGCACAATATTTGTTGCTGATAAACTGTTTGCAGGTCTTTATTGCCATAGCTTTCCCTGTTTCTATGAACAACTTGTGCATCTGTGGAAGATGTTTGAATATGAGAGGGATCCACTATATTACTTATGTCTCTGTTGTCATTTAACTGTGTGCACTGGGCAGATTGCTGTATTGTGGGAGTTTCCTGGCTTAACACATACAAATGCCAGATATGTGTGGCCAACTGCTATACTGAGACATGGCCTAAGTGTGTGAGCATGCCCAGTTCATGCTTTCCATGGCTTGTTGCCTGACATATGTCTCATTTATCAAAATGTGCGAGCATGCCCAGTGTGAGCTTTCCATATGTTGAGATCTGAGGTCCACCACATTTGTGGTTGTGTGTGAACTTCAACAGTATTTCACATTTATAGTTGTGTGTTGGAAGTCATGTTGTGTTCTTACTGCCCAACTGCTTTGTGTCTGAACCCAACAGGGATTATGCTGTGCCTGCAGGGTTTCCATGGGATAGTTTGCATACAGTTGTCAACATTCTTTCATACTGACCAAACACTCTAATATCGTATAGTGTTCTGGTTCAGTACTTTCACTGTGGTGGACAGTATCCTGGGTTTCAGTCCTATCACTGCTTTAAATATTCATACTGAGCACACCAGACTGGTTAAGGGCCAGTTGTGCAAATATGACCATGTTGCATTTTGTTCTTCTATGGACTACTTAAACCAGGCTTGTCCAACATTAGTAGTGTATTCCGCAACTTGGGTGGACATTGACAAACACTAGCTATGTGCCCGAGGCCATTTCTAATGCTAGTCAGAGAGTCTGTTTGTCCTTCAACACACATTTTAAATAGAAGTTATGTTCTTACCATAACGTTCCATGTTAGTTGTCTTCTTCTCGCCTTCTTCTTGCTGGATGGGGTTGGAGCCGACCTCGGCCCCGACTCGGGCACTCTAAAGCTCGAGAGTTGGTTCCACCGGCTCGAGGCTCCCCTTATATCCCACAATGCTAGGCGAGAGTTACCTCAGATCTCGTTTGTAAGCTAACCCCAGCTTATAACAGAAACAGTATAACTGTAAAAAACAGAATCCACCTCTAACAACAGGAAGAAGAAGGGTGACCTACATCCTGAAACAAGAAATATGCCCTAGCATATAGCTAAGAAAGAGGTGGTAGAAAGAGGTCACGATCACAACTCCTCTAGGTCTGTCCAGGCCAGGGGGAGGGTGATGGTAAGAAGAAGCCGGAAGAAGACAACTAACATGGAATGTTATGGTAAGAACATAACTTCTATGTTAAGTTGTCTATCTCCTTCATTCTTGCTGGATGGGACCCAGTCCCTAGCACCTTGTCCCGGTGGCCTAACGGAACAGACTCCTGAGAACAGTGGAACCAAAATTAGCTCTATGCCAGAAGCTAAATCCAACTTATAATGGGAAATAAAAGTGTGAGGAGTAGCCCAAGTAGCCGCTGCACAAATGGTGTCAATAGGCAGTCTGTCTTGGAAGGCTAGAGAAGTAGCCAAAGCTCTGGTGGAATGTGGTTTAGGCTTATTAGGCAGTTTTTGGTGTCTAATCTCATAAACAAGGGTAATCAGAGATGTTAGCCATCTGGATAAAGATACCTTTGAAACTGGAAGTCCCTTTCTGCTTTCATAGGAGACAAACAGTTGATCAGATTTTCTGAATTGTTTCGTCCTGTCCAAGTAGTACCTTAATTGACGATGAACATCCAGACAGTGTAATTTTTGTTCAGACCTATTTGAATACTTCAGGAAAAAGACAGGGAGGTCAATGCATTGGTTTAGATTTGATGTTGAAACCACCTTAGGCAAAAGGACGGGTTAGTTCGCAAGGAAACTCTGTCCTTATGGAACACAAGGTAAGGAGAACGACAACTGAGTGCTTGAAGTTCTGAAATTCTTCTAGCTGATGTGATAGCCACCAGAAAGAGAGTTTTCCATGATAATAACTTTAAGGAACATGAAGCTGCAGGTTCGAAAGGGGAAAGAATCAAAGAAGCAAGAACTAAATTTAGGTCCCAAGGAGAGGAGGATTTCTTACAGGAGGTCTGAGAAGAAAAACTCCTTTCAAAAAGGCTTTGCAGAGTTTGTGGGACATTAGGGCAGATTCAGAAATAGCTGCCAATTGAACCTTAAGAGTAGATGGAGATGAACCTGCATGGAAAAGTTCAGCAAGAAAATCAAGGACTAGTTGGATGGAAGCGGTGAAAGGATCTATGTCCTTTCCTTGTGCCCAATATGAAAAGCGTTTCCACTTACTCAAATAAATCTTTCGAGTGGAAGATTTATGGGAAGCTATCAGAATATCTCTAACAGAGTGAGATAGTTGAGGAAGCCTGGCTACGGTTGGAAGTGGAGGAACCAAGCAGTGAGGTTCAGAGAGGGGAGGGAGCGATGAAACTGACCCGACTGATGGATCAAAAGATCTGGAACTAGGTCCAGATTCACGGTCGCTCAAAAGAAATCGATGTAGAAAGGGGAACCACACTTGCGAGGCCAGTAAGGAGCAATGAGGATCAATGAGGCCTTCTGAGCGATAGCTTTCTGTATTACTTGAGAGATCAGTGGGAAAGGAGGAAATGCATAAG
>NC_056743.1:230165040-230260854 GCF_019279795.1 Protopterus annectens | reverse complement strand
GGGAGCACCCCCGGCTGAAAAAGGAAAAGCAAAAAATTTAAACCCTAGGCGGGGGATTTCAGGAGAACCGCGGAAACCTGGGTGGGTGTCGGCCCCAGCGAAACCGAGACACTCGCTGTTGACTTAACAGCGTTTCGCCGAAACCGCGGACCGCGAGTGTCGGTCCTTTTCCTGGCGCTTTTAGTTAATTGTGAAGTCGGAGTTTCCGACGGCATAATGTAAGCAAAAGCGAGCGAAAAACTCCTCAGCAAATTCCGACGCCTAAGCGTCCGTCGGTTGAAAGAAGCACAGGCTAGACAAGCTGCTACGCCGTGGTCTGGGCCTAAACAAGGTAGGCAGTAAGAGTGGAAATCTTTATGAGGTATTTGTTTCCCACAAGTTAAACAGTTATTCACTTTTTTCTGACATCGGCTGAGGCAAGAAAGAGTCCCCAACGGGGTACTTAGCTTTTTAGAAGTCTTCGGTAGTAGTAATCTCTGGTTCTGACCGACCGGCACTTGCGAACAGCTTCTGCTTCGGGCGCCACGCGGCAAGAAAGACTGTGGAAAATGGCGTCGGCTGATACCTTTATACCCGAAGAATTGCAGCTATGACGTCGGGTGAAGTGCGACATCAGCCGAGGCCAGACCCAGACTTTGGAATCCGGCCGACCGAAGGGCTGCCTGACGACAGGACAACCCATTTGTAAGGACTGCAGATGCATCCTTGAAGGACATCGGTGTATGGGTTCAAGATAATTATTGTACATAAACATGTCAGGAACTGTAATTAGAATTTGTAATTAAGTTAACTGTTTCACACATTACTTCAGACACACTTGCATGTGCATCGCCATTCATGACTGCATTCATTCTGGCTGACTGTACAAACTGACACTGTTCTTGCACATGCTCAGTACTTACATGAGCATGCTATCTAGCTACAGTGGCTGAATAGGAACAACACACTCAATGATCTACATCCTCCTCTTTGATTTGACATGCAACAGGAGAATAAGACAATCTATATGCAAGATAACATTTCAGTATTAATAACAAATCAGAATTCAAGTCTAAGTCACTGTGTATTCTGGACTGGGTCTGGAAATTCTACCTGATCTGCTTACATAAAAACTTTGACTTGGCTTAGCAACGGGGACAGCCTCTGGGGAATTCTTCTCAATAGGAACTTCAGGAATTGTATCAGCATTATTCATGATAAGTACACTGTCTTCTGAAATCTGAGCAAGTGTAGAGTAACTCTGACAAATAAAGAGTCTTTGGCATAGGGAATCTGCTGCATCACTGATTCAGAGACTGGAAGTACATGCCTTTGGTTCTTTCTGAAATCCATTCCTTTCAATTGTACAATATAAGATCTCGGTTCTTCAAAAATATTTTTGATAATTCCCACTTGGTCATGTCTTTCAGGTGTTTACATCCTTATGATCTCTCCTCATCTCAATGGTCCAAGACGTTTGCTAGATTTATCGTAGTACAACTTTTGTGACTGATGTTTTTCAAAAGCTGAGTGTTGACCACTCTGTTGTTCTTAGCATTTGGAATTAATAGTTGTTTACTCATCAGCAATGTTTTTCTTGTCTGTCTAGACATTAATCTCTGAGCAGGTGAACCAAGCAAGTTATCTCAGGGAAAGTATCTGAGATTGAGTAGGTTAAGTAAAACATTGGCATCATCTCTCTTGGATTTCTCTAACAAACATTTTGCACTTTGAGTTACACACTCAGCTAATCCATTGTGTGGATACTCAAGACTACTATTAACACGGACAAAGCCCAAGACTCAGCAAATTTCTTGAACTGCTGACTTGTAAACTGTGTAGCATTGTTAGATACAACTTTGTGCAGACTACTATGGACAGAAAAATGTTTCTTCAATTTTGTGATGACAGTGCTTGACGTTAAGTTAGGAAGGTCAATTTCAAACCCATTTGAGTAAGTGCCTACAAACACTAAGTAATGCTGACCATTCCATTTGAAAATATCAGTAATAATTCTCACCCATGGTAATTGATGAATCTAGTTTAGCTGAATTGGCTCTTTTTGTTGGTGCAGTTTAATACTATTGCAAATAGAACGGGTCTATATTATAATATCGAAGTCTTACAACTTTGAATGTTATAATATCGAACCCAGTAGAGCGAACGCTGGAAATAGCGAAGCTGCAGAACACCAAATACTTTCCTAAGGAAAGTATTTGGTGGGCCATTTCTGTGACCTTGCCTTGTATTTAATTTGCAAATTTGTAATTGTGGGAAAACTGTACATTATTCTGCACTTCTATTTTCTACAAGTAGAATTACTTATAAAAGTTATCGGTTTGAATTTTAAACCCTGCTGGGCCTCAGTCTAAAAACAATGTTACTGGTAAATTTTAGCATCATCCAGTGCCCTAAACTGCAGCACTGGAGTGAGAGAACAGTCTCTTTTCCAGTTTGTGCTTCAGAGCTTTTATATTCTGATCATCATTTACCTGCTTAAAGTTACATTTTGTGTCTGCTCTGTCCCCACTAACACATTTTTGTCAAAAAGCTCCACTATTAGCTTTATTTGATTGGATGCTTCTCTAGTTAGCCTACTATTTCCAGCACACAGCTACCCCCACCCAGGGTCTTTTATCAAAGACTTGGAGAGGTGCAGAACTGAGTAACTAGTGTTTCACCAAAAAGGAATGAGAATTATTTCAATTCTACTTAAATATTTAAGTTGAACTTATGACCTGTGTGTGATACTACTATACTTTTATTCTTTTTTCCCATGCTTTATCCAAAAAAAGTTATCTGTATTTTTTTTTTAGTTTGTTCTGAGACCTTAGTCTTGTATTTTAATTTGCAGTTGTGGGAAGATTATGTTTCTACACTATTCTATTTCCACAAGTAGGCTTACTTGCAAAAGCAATTTGTATTTTAAACCCTGCTGGGCCATAGCCTTGTAGTTTATGTTTATTTCACAGTTGTGGCAGTATTGTGTACTACTGCCAGATTTGAGCCTTAGACATTTATTACTGCATTTTCCACAGTGTTACTGGTAAATTTCTGCATGGTCTAGTGCCTTAAACTGTAGTATAAGTTCAACAGTGACAGAATTGTCTCTGCTCCAGTCTGTGCTTCAGTGATTTTTATATTCTTCTTACTAGCTTAAAATTGAATTCTATGTCTGCCCTATACCATATTAACACTTTAAGGTAAAGTTTCTGAAATATCTCCAATACTGGCTTTATTTAATTGGATGCCTCTCTAGTTAGCTTGCTACTTCTTGCGCAGAGCTACCCCCACCAGGGGGTCTTTATGCAAGCCTTGGAGAGGTGTGGAACTATGAGAAACTATCTTCTCATCAAAAAGGAAAGATAATTATATCAATTCTGCTTTAAGTTGCACTTATAGTGACCAGCGTGGTAATGCTTCTTTGTACTCTTCTGCTTTTTTCCATTTTATTGGCCAGAGAGCTCAATGTTTTAGCTAAAAAATGTATCGGTTTGCATTTTTTGGCTTGTTCTGGGAACTTAGTCTTGCATTTTAATTTGCAGATGTGGGAACATTATGTTACTATAATATTTTGCACTTCTACTGCCACAAGTAGAATTACTTGTCAAAGCTATCCATTGGTATTTTAAACCTTGCTGGGCCACAGTTTTATAGTTTAATTCACAGTTGTGGCAAGACTGCGTACTATTGCAAAATTAGAGTATTAGTCATTTAGTACTGAATTTTTGCCATAAATAATGAAGACTTACTTGTAAAAGTAATCTGTTTGTAATTTAAACCCTGCTGGGCCATAGCCTTGTAGTTTAATTCACAGTTGTGGCAGGACTGTATATTGCTGCCAGATTTGAGCCTTAGACATTTATTACTGCATTTTCCACAGTGTTACTGGTAAATTTCTGCATGGTCTGGTGCATTAAACTACAGTAGACGTTCAATAGTAAGATAACTGTCTCTGGTCCAGCTTGTGCTTCAGTGACTTTACATTCTGCTCATCATTAATTTCCTTAAAAGCTGCAGTCTGTATCTGCCATAACCCCTACTAGCACATTAAGCTAAATTTTCTGAAATAACTACAATATTGGCTTTATTTGATTGGATGCCTCCCTAGCTAGCCTGCTTGTTCCATTTGCTGTGGTGGTTTTATAAGCCTCTCTCTCTGGCCTCAACCTCTTGCAATTATCTGATTTCCAAAGTCCCTCCCTCCCAGTCTTCCACTGCTGTCATCTGTTGTATAAGCTATTCATGTACTCTTCCCACCCATTGTTTTCCACAGATATGGATTTCCCACCTAGCAAACCCGTACTGATGGAGTAAAACTCCTTTACTACATATTGTCTCCTGCTCGTTTTCTTACAGCTCAGAAAAGTCTGGAGTTCCAGTCTGCATTCCAGAAGTGTTTTACTTGTATCCAGTGCTATCCAGGCAAAGTTAAGTACTTTTGATTGCTAAATCACACTTTATTTATTTTGAGTGATTATTACTGGTTCCTGCCTACATCTGTGCATTTCACTGTATTTTTGTAAAAACATTGCTGTTCCTCTCATTGTTACTGCCGTAAGACTAAATAATAACAGCAAAAATGCACTCTAGAAACAGCAGTGTTGTTTAGTCAGGCTGTCTACTGAAACTTGAAGCATGAGCAAAACAGTCTGGTTTAATCCTTGTATTAACATAACTAGCAAGATTTTCCGTGTTACACCAATAGTTATGGACATGAAACACCTCATCAACATGCCTGCCAAACAAACAGATACATATATAGCAAATTTATCTGACTGGGTTTCTGTCATGTTCCCTAGACAGATGTAATTTATTCTACAGTACAGCAGCAGCATAACTGTTGTGACACACACATACTCAAATATGAGCATATATTATATATACATGGCTCCTATCAGCAGACCGACGACGCATGTTTTCAAATGCGTCTTGGTCAAACTGACAAAACCGAAACTGCAAAATATCGAAACGGCATGTAAGCGAATCCTTTCCCTGGGAAAGAATTTGCTTGGTCGCTTCAGTATTTTGCCATTTTCGGCACTGTAGTGCGGTCTCGGAGTTGGTATATTTAAGTAGGGGGGGGGTGTGGGCGGCACAGTCCCCCACTTAATCTCATGTTTTAATGTGCTTACTTTTTTTTTTTTTGTTGGAACAGGGATTTTTTTTCCCTTGGAAAAAAATCGCTGTTCTGACAGTTTGGTTTAGTAAGCTTTCGCTTACATGGAGTCAATTAATCACTGTTAGTTTATCTAAGCGTTCGGTGATCTAATACAGACCCTATATACATATATAACAGTTTAGATGCATGGAAGGTGCCCTTAAGGGTTCCTCATAAGAGGCAACCTAAAGTGTAGATACCAAACATCATTGCCAAACACAGCTGCATTAAAAACATATTTAGCTATGAATGTAAAATTATTCAAAAGCTTTTATTTAGCCACTAGATTAATTTCTACAAGCAAGCAATTAGGGCCATATGTAATCTACCTTTACTAAAATCAGAAAACAGATGTTCTATTCCCTTTAATGTAAACTTCTTCATTAAGGAGTCTGCCTGAAACTGGCCATTGAAAAAGTTACACAACTAAAAACTACAACTAATTCTTCATTCATAACAGTTTGTGTAAGACATGTTGCATATAACTATTAATAAAATCCAGCAAAACAATTTTAGTATATCTCCAAGACTGTTGCATTGTCTCCCTAAAAAGTGGTTCTTTATTAAGTGCTCTACCTGCAGTTTGCCATGTCAAACTTGATACCAAATATTTCTGATCACTATGTGTAACCTCAAAGTCACTTAGTTTAAGAGATTTCATGGAAAATTAAGTTTTCTGTATCACAATTTTTTTTCAACTTTATCCCGTATATCTGTAATTGTCTGTTCTGCAGTGGTACCCTTCCTTAAAGCATCATATTGCATTGCTTAACTCAACCTGATAATGTTCCAACTTGCTATTTGTTTTGATAGTTTTGCATTTTTTCTGAAATTTAAATCTTAGTCCTGTTGCTTTTAATGAGATCACTTGGGATATTAAGTTTCAGAACTCAGCTTGAATTTTCCTTCCAATGACTTGTTACATAATGACTTATCCAAGTAGATTTTTAACAGTAAGGGAGCATGACTGGGTAAACACTACTGGGTAAATATCTACTCTATCCATTAAATAAGTACATTCCTTTTGCAGCTAACAGCCACCTGGCAATGTGAACATTGGCTCTAGCGACACCCTGGCTCCATATGCAGAAATATGAAAAAGGGTTGTGAATGGAGGTAGTCAGTTCGACAATTATGTAAATCTCTAATAAAAACAAGTACACACTGATTGTGACAGAATCAATACTCTTCGAAATGGAAAACAAAATCAACCACTATGAAACACGAACTGTAAGCGATACGATCCAGAACAGAGACCAATATGCTACAAAAGCTTTTAATAGCGAGCGCTTTCATTTAATACATTCACTTGAACTTCATCAGACAACCTAAAAATGAACAAGGAAGTTTAAATAATCAATTCTAAAAATCATGTGGTACTAATTAATAACATTAGCATACTGGACCCATTTACAGATAAAAAGCCACACAATAAAAAAAAAAACTATTCATAAACAACTTATGTTTTCATAACTACACACTATCTTTCTAAAGCTTTTAGTTTCAACACACAATAAGGAGAACAAAATGCCCAGGATATAAGTCTAAGCATTCAGCTTCAACTGCTACATAAGTTTGTTTTCTTCTAACATAATGCTCTTATATTTTTGAAGGACCAGAATGTTATGGTGATGAAACCTAATAAAGGGTGGCCTGGTCTTTATGGATACTTTTGACAATAAAAATAGGATGCTGATGATTTTGCAATCAGATAATTATGAATTAGTTTCTTTAAATGAAGTGAACAGGACATACAAATGTGTGAAGTGCTACATCAGTGATTTGTTTATAGATGCTAGTATTGATTTGGACTTGTTCAGTTATCTGAATATGGCAGCCCCTTCAATTCCTTTGATTTTTGGCATCCCAAAAATCATAAATACTTGAATGAACCCCCCCCCCCCTTACGTCCTACAGTAGATGGTAGAAAGTCTATAACTTATGTGTGTGCCAAATTTGCTGATACCAAGTTGAAAACACTTTAGGCCAATGAATCCCAGATTTGTAAGGATTCATGGAACTTCCTTGAAGGCGTTAACCTCAAATTCCATCCTACTTGTATCATTTTGACAGCAGACGTAAAAGATCTGTATATGGCCATTCCCAGGAATTGAGCATCGCGTGGGTGTCCGACTTAATATTGTAGAAAGGTGCTGACTTGTCCGATATTAAATTTAATTAAAGAGTTATTAAGTATTATACTTACCAATAACTTTATACTTTTTGATGGGGATTATTACTTGCAAAAATTTGGTGTTGCAATGGGGTCTCCCTGTGGTGTTAGCTTTGCAAACATGGTCATGGACTATTGGGAACGTGAATTTTTACTTAAAATTTGGTGTTTTGGAAGCAGACTTATTGGTGTACTCGTTACTTGGAATACATTTTTTTCACCTGGAATGGAGGAGGAGATTCAAAAAAGGTTTTTTTAGAATATATTAACGTTACAACCTCCTCCTTGGAATTTATGTCCCATTTTGATTCTGGGGTTATTTCCTTTTTGGATGTGCCACTGTTAAAGGAGAAGGTCAACAACAGATATATTGCAAACATTTTTTTAGAAAAAGCACCTATTCCCAAACCTTTTTACATTTTTCTAGTTACCATCCTTTTCACCAAAAGACAGCAGTTGTGAAAGGACAGTTAGAGCCGCAAGGATGACCTCATTAGATAAGGATTTCTTGGCTGAATGTAACACATTAAAGAATATGTTTTCTAAATGGGGTTATGCTTCTAATTTAGTAGACGAGCTAATATAAGAGGTTTATCGGAAATGACTATCAGATTATTTTAAGTCTATCCTGAATGTAAATACAGATGAGGAAATTGGAAATAAGGCACCATCTGGGTTTGTTAATTTTAGTAGAGGTAGTAGTAGTGATAATATTGCATCTGATGTTGTCAATCTTCACCTATTCTTGACTTGTGGGTGCGGTTCCTATCCTAAGAACCAATCTGGCTGATCTGCATCTCGCGTCAGCCGAAAAAAAAATCTCTCGAGCCACAATGCCTCTCTACATTACCTCAGATCTTGTTTGCCGCTTTTGCAGCAAAATGGATCAGCTGTCTTCTCTCTCGTAGTAAAACTTTATATTTTTGTCCTGTTTTTCCTCTACACTGGTTACTGGTATTAATCTCTAAAATATTTAGAATCCTTAACCTTCTGGTATACCCCTTAGTGTGAATGTGTTTGTTACTTTACTCTTTACCGTTGGCAATTTCCACTACCATCATTGGTAGTTCCCTTCCCACCCTCTCCTTTACTGTTAGGTAATCTTTCTACCATTGCTGGTAGTATTTTCCTTTGTCGTGACCGTTTGTTGACTTTTCTTCTCTATCCTTTTTCTTTCTGCCTCTCTTGGTTTTTATTTAGGGTGATGGCAGAAAAATCCAAAAGCTCCACTACTGGTTTCAAACAATGTAAAGAGTGCAGCAGGAAAATGCCAAACTCGGATGGCCATGATTGTTGTGTTTTTTATTGTTTTTACAGTCAATACTTAAGTGGGGCACACCCAATCTGCCAGGGTTTCGGCAACAGAGCCCTGTTAGAATGTATGAATAAGCTTATTCTCAAAGGGCTTCAGAAAGCTCCTTTCAAAGAAGCCTTGTCCAAGGCCAGCCAGTCTCCTCTGGCCTCTGGTTCCAAAACTTCCCATTCAGTGCCGACATCTCCCTCAGCACCAATTGTTAAAAAGCATAAGCATGCATCTGCAGGTTCCTGCAGAACTGAAATGCAAGGTTCCGAAGCCTTCAGAATGGACTGAATCTTCAGCACAGCTACCCTTACTAGTGCCATCCACACCAACCACGACGCTCACTCAAACTATGACTCCTACTGCTTCTACTTTGGCTACGGTTCTGACACCAGCACAGATTGTCACTGCTGTCGTGTTGGTGCCGATATCTCCCATGGCCCCACAGACAGTGTTGAAGACTGATATTTCCACGCAGCCCAGGACCACTTATTGGCCCTCCACGGACATCCTCCTTTGGACAACTCCGTAGCAGCAGCGATCACATAGTCCCACTGGCAAGATTTCACATGAGACTTCTTCAATGGACGCTTGTGAACCAATGGTCTTTTCTAACCCACCCCATGAATAACCTAGTTTTTATATCCAGTTGATGCAAAAACAACCTATTCAGGTGGATGCAGTCCAAGGAGATTCTTCTAGACTGTCCCTTTGTCCCCCTTCAGCCCAAGGCCACAGTGACCACTGATGCTTCCAAGATGGGGCAGGGGGGGGCCATTATCTGGGAAGACAGTCCAAAGTACTTGGTCCTCCCCTGAGGCCAATCTGCATATCAATGTTCTAGAGCCGAGGGTAGTGCTTCTAGAGTTGCAAGCATTTCATTCTGACTTACCTCAAGGGACGATAGCTATTCAATCAGACATGTCCATAGTCTGGTACATCAACAAACGGGGGGAACCAAGTCCTACCCACTGTGTCGAGAAGCCTTTCAAGTGTGGCAAAGGGCCATAACTTCCAACTGCTTTCTGATAGCAATGCACATCCTGGGGTGTTCAAACGTGATTGCGGACAAACTGAGCAGATGCACCCTCATGCCTCACAAGTGGTCTCTAAACTCCAAAGTGGCGAAGAAGAACTTTCTTCGCTGGGACCATTCTTGCTGCAACCTGTTTGCTTCACCCCTGAACAAGTGCAGAAGCTACTTTGTCCTAATTCCCCCTCAGGGGGAGTCCCCCAGAGGCGTTCTTCTCCTAGATTGGCCCACGGTCTCATTTATGCCTTTCCGCCATTCCCTCTGATCCCTCTTTTCCTCAAGAAAGCAGCTTGGTTGAGAAGCAAAGTAATCCTCATTGCACCTTACTAGCCTTGACAAATATGGTTTCCCTTCCTTTGGCCTTATCTACTTCACTGCCCGTGAATTCTGGGCCCAGTTCTGGACCTTCTTTCCCATCCTCAGGGACTAGTGCACCCCAATCTACAGACCCTCAAGCTGACTGCTTGGTTTCTCCAATTCTGTTAGTCGCCAGACATAATGACATTCCATCACCTGTACGACACATTTTGTTGGCATTCCATAAACCATCCACTAGGAATCTCTACCATAGTAAATGGAAGAGATTTTCTACCTGGGCTTGTGATAATGGTCTGGATCCTTTTCTGCACCAGTAGAAAAAGTTCTAGAGTTCCTAGCTACCATCTTTGATAAATGAGCTTCTGCTTTCACAATTAAGGTTATCTTAGCAGCTATTTCAAATTTCCATAACAGTTTTGGTGATCAGCCCTTAATCTCCCACAGGCTTTGTAATGTTTTTCTTAAGGGCACCATTCATTTAAAGCCCCCCATTCAAGGATCCTCTACCACCATGGGACTTGACTTTTGTATTGCAGTCTCTTACATTACCTCTATTTCAACCTGCAGCTACTTCTGACTTCTTGGAAAACATTGCTTCTTATAGCTGTCACCTCAGCAACACGAGTCTCTAAATTACAGGTTCTATGTTCTAAAGCCCCTTATCTAGTTTGCATAAAGACAGTGTGTCACTCAGAACAAACCTTTCCTTTCTTCCTAAAATGATTTCAGAGGCCAATATCAACTTATAGACTTACCTGTAGTCTTCCCACATTTTTCTAATAAAGGCGGATACTGCTTTCACCTTCTGGACATGCACAGAAAGTTACATTTTTATCTGGACAGAACTAAGCAATTTAGACGATCAGAACAATTATTTGTATCTTTTGCAAGCTAACCTTGGGCAAACCTGTTTCTAGGATTACTCTATCAAGATGGTTAAGGGATTGCATTTATTTTATTTACACAAAAAAGAATCCCTCCCTATGCTGATGAAGGCACATTCTACCAGATCTCTGGTGACTTCAGCTGTTTTTCAATCTAAAGCTTCCATGTCAAAGATTTGCACAGCTGCAACATGGGCTACTCCACATACCTTTACTACTCATTACAATTTGGATATGGTCTCCAGGGGGAGAGCCTCCTTTGGTTCTATGGTTCTCAGGAATGTTCTTCCCTATGGCCACCCAGGATCTAAGGTAGCTGGGAACTCTGTCCCACAAGTCAAGAATAGATGAAGATTGACATCATCAGATAAAGAAAGTTATGACTTACCATAATGTTCCATCTGTGTTGTCAATCATCATCTATTCTTGCGTCCCACCTCACTTGTCCCCTCTTATAGAGTTCTTGTGGAGCGACATGCTTTCCTGGGTTTCCTTGTTAAGATGCACTTTGGACATGGCTTCTGGCTTGAGTTAGGGTGTCTTCTTCTGTAAGTCTGCAACTCAATCTGAGGTAAGGTAGAGAGGGGCATTGTGGGTAGACTAGTAGCTTGAGATATTTATTTATTTATTTATTTTGGCTGACATGAACTATATATTGGTCGGATCGGTTCCAAGGATTGGAACCATACTCACAAGGCAAGAATAGAAGATAATCGATGACACAGATGTAATGTTATGGCAAGTCATAACTTCTTTTTATGGTACTAGTTTCATCACCCCTTTTAGTATTGACTTGTCTTCTTTAAAGAAAGTCTTGATGAAAAATTGGTCCTCGTTAATGCAGGATACATATATTAGGGCTAAAAATAAGTGACAGATGAATATTAATATTTAAAAAAAGGACCCAATATCAAAATGCATTTTGGAGAAATGTACAGCTTCCTTTACACATACCCCTTGGTATGTTTAAGTGTGGCTCATGCCCCTATTATAAATATATTGACACAGGTAGTACCTCTGCAGTTAGGAATAAGTTATATAACATCAGGGGCAAATATAATTGTAAGTCTAAAGGAGTGACTGGTTTAGCTAAATGCCAGGGATGTGAAAGTTTTTATATTGGGAAAACCGAACACAAACTTAGACCGTAGATATATATATATATATATATATATATATATATATATATATATATATATATGAACATCACTACCGTATTAATAAATTTGCATAACGCTTTGGAAAAACATATTTCACTGCATCATGGGCATTTTTTTTTAAATACAAGATTATTTAACCAAGTGGTTAATAATATTAGAAGTGGCTCTTGGGTTTTAAAATTAGCAGAAAATGAACTTATGTGGCAATTGAAGCTGAATGCTTATACTTATCCTCGGCTTAATGAATATTGTTCTCTGTATTATGTGTTGAAACTAAAAGCTTTAGAAAGATAGTGTTTAGTTTTGAAAACATGAAGATGCGTTTATGAATGGTTTGTTTTTTAATCTGTGGCTTTTTAACTTTAAATGGCGGCTGTATGGTGATATTATTAATTAGTATCCGTAGAAAAAAACTCCAAGCGACCACCAGAGGTGTAGGCATACAAAGTTTAATAAAATAAGTAAAACTGGATAAGCGCTTAAACACAGTGCATGCTTCTTCAGATCCAAAAAACAAGTAAAACAAACAAGTTTAAATCACAAAATGCTAGTTAAAAACAACCAATGAAAAGCAGCAACAAGTCTTCTTATTAATGATAACTCCTTTTCTTTAAGGCAGGTTTTAAAGGCATGGTAGCATTAATACCTGGCAATTTATCAGCCTGCATTCTCGCTATCCAATGCGTTTCTGCCAATTCCACTCTGTTGTTCAAATCACCTCCTCTTATATTCACTGGAACTAACTGCACCACAGTAAAATCAAACACATGCCCCTCATTTGCAGAAACATATTTGGCAAGTGCATTTAAAGAATTCTTACTACTAATATTGCGTAAGTGCTGTAGGATTCACTCCTTCAGCATCCTAGTTGTCTTGCCTAAGTAAAAGGAGGTACATAACTTGCACTGAGCTAAATATCTTAAATTCTTCAATCTACAGTCAGCATAGAAATTAAAAGAATACCTATAAGTACGAGTGTGTGTAAAAAAATTCTTCTTAGATATAAAGAGGCAGGCCTTGCATTTTCTACAAGGAAATATACCATGCCTCGTTGAAATCGCACAAGGAATACTGCTAGTAGTACAGCACAATTGCTTTTTCAAAGATAAATTGTTCTTAAATGTACAACTAAGTCTATCCCCATACAATGGCTCTAATCTGATTATTTATTTTGCAATTTGATTACTATTATTAATTTGTTGGTGGTGCTGCGGTAGCGTTGCCACCTCACAGTAAGATGCTGTCCTGTTCGATTCTCAGCTAGAGCGTCTTCTGTGTGGAGACATGCGTGAATGGGCGTACCTTCGTTGAAGGTTGTGTGCCAGGGCTGGCAACTCTGCACGTAAAAATCCACTGCCAATCATTAGCGGACCGGAGTTCCACTGTGGTGACCCCTAACCGGAAAAAGCCGAAAGACACAACAACATTACTATTATTAATTTGATGCTAAAATAGGCCAATTCTTATTTTTAACATCATATACTCCATGGATATTACTGCTGTAAGTGAGAGGAAGCCTTAAAATGTTATTCGATGGTGGTCTACACATCCTCCAGATATTCAACAAAACGTTGCAGCTCAACATTAGTGCCCTGCCACAAAATAAAAATTGTCATCCATGAATCTTTTATAATGTAACAGGTGTGGAGTAAAAACATGATCAGAGAGGACCACCTTACTCTCCCAGTCACCCAACACAAGGCTGGCATAACTGTTCGCACAAGGGGTTAATAGGACACCTACACCTATGGAATATGAATCGAGGAGGATGTATAAACGTCCTGACATATGCATTGTGCAGCAAAATAAAATGGGGCTTAAACATTTTTTATATACATCAAAAATGTCTCTTTGGATTGGATTAGAAAACCCATTTGATTTCCAAGATAATAGAAAATGCATAAACATTATACATAATGTATAGTATATACACTTTCCCAAGGAAAAAACACACTCTGGCCATATTTTGACAACTGATTTAGTATCTCACTCTTGCTCAACATTTCTGTTCCATGTACTAACTGGTCTTGCACACTGAAAGGACAAAGCAAGTCTAAGTAACCAAGCAGCAAACTGTCTGCTGAAAACACATTCTTTAAACAATATTTATCAAGTTCCAAATATTAGGTAAATTGCATTGGCTCCAACATGGAAAAGTAAAATCAAGTAAAAACCCTTCAAGATATAAATCATCTTTAGTTGAACTCCTTCCCTCCCCTATATGTAGTGATTAAAGTTAAAGGCTTCAAAAGTAGAACAGATCAGTAACATTCACTTATTAACTGTTACAGGTATAGGAAGAGTCAAACTGCCAAAATATAAAGTAAAAACCATTATGGCTTTTCAGCTGTTCCCGACTACACTTCCAGACTTGCAACAAGCTCAACTGTATTATTTATGAAATCACTACCTTCAAGTCTTCCATCTTGGCTAGTTCACACCTTTAAATGTATTAGTACATCTAATAGCCAAACCATTTTTCCCCATAACTATATACATCTTGAAAAACAAAACAAAAAAAATGCTGTATGGCTCACTTAAGTAATTTGAAATCTTTCATATTTGTGTTGATTTCCTATTTGTCCTTCCAGAGAGTTGGTACCAACAGGAGATATTCATTATTGTACTTTCTCGTCAATTATAGCAGTATGCCGTCTACTGTAATAAACTTGCAAATAATTAGTAGTGTAATAGCAACAATTAACATGAACTGAAGTGCATGCATTAACTGCTGCCTTCAATATTAAATATTTTTGATGAAGAAGCTCAATGCAGTAGCTATAAAAGTTGAAATCTGTGTAACACAGCCAACCAGCACCCCGAACCATAAAGAAATCCCATTTTTAATCAACATTACTTTTTAGAAACGACAACCAAAGGAAAGTAGTCAAGTAATAGACGTGTCCACATGAAAAGTCTTATTAGTTCGGTCAGCTATACAACTTCCTTTGATTAACACAGCAAGTGCAGCTTACTGGCTTTCCATCAAAGTATATTAAAGTCCAGGTGAACGCATTAACCATTGTCCTCCACAATGAAGACTGATAATTAAACTCAATACAGTACCTGTAAAACTCTAAGCCCATCTATTGCAACCAACTAAAGTCCAGTATTATAAATAAGATCCAGTTCTTATTCAAAACTGCAGTCTCTTAAATTGCAGAGAAAGAAAAATACAGTCTTGGGACTGCTGGAAGCTTGAAAACAAAGCAGCTGGACTACATTTTTTCATCCAGGGAAGTACGTTTAAAATATTGCACTTATCTTACCATTTAAATCAGTTTTCTGCATTTCCTGTTGTGTTCTGTATATGAAGTTAAAGCTATTAATTGAAGGCATTTTTATAGTTACGGTGCTTTATAGTATAGAATAGCATATTTAAGTGGCTTCTGTGCTCTGCCCTAAGTGTTTAAATCACTTCTGAGTGGGCTTTCATTTTATTGCATTTTACTACCTCTCTTCTGAATCTGAAGCTAGAGCTATAAACTGATTTGGGTTTTACAGTATCCATTATTTCTTTGAGCTCTTAAGTAGATTATCAGTATTGCCCATCTAATTCCTTGTTCGAGCCACTTTTTAAATAGTATCCATTGTTTTTTTTTTTCTGAGCTCTTAAGTGGATTATTAGCATTGCCCATTTAATTCCATGTTGTAGTAACTTGACAAACTTTAAACAAAAAGCCAGCTGTGGCCAGTTGTGCGAGATATAATTGGAGATTGAGGTAATTAACCCAGCCCTCCCCCAGTATTTTATATTACACAAGCAGTCAGTTATCTCAGTCTTGAGAATGTTGGAAGCTTGAAATCAAATCATTCATATGGCATTTTGCATCCAGGGATGTACATTTAAACTACATTTAAAATATTGCACTTATCTTACCATCTAAATCATTGTTTCTGCATTTCCTGTTGTGTTTGTTCTGTATCTGAAGTTAAAGCTATTCAGTGAAGGCATTTTTATACTTGCAGTTTTTATAGTGTAGTACAGTATTTTCAAGTGATTTCTGTATTTTAAATATGTCTACATAATTTCTGAGTTCATTCTCATTTTATTGGACTTTTACTATCCCTCTCCTCTGAATTTTTCACACCCGTGCACCCTTTTCCTGTTGTGCTTTTAAACTTGGAGGCTTTTCAGCTGCCAGACCTTAGAGCATATCTGGTCTTAAAAGTAGTGTTGCCACCTATCCATTTTTTCCAGACTATCCAGAAATCAAACCTGTACAAACTCTGGTAGTCTGTTTCCTTTTTTGAGACAGAATATCAGAGTTTGTTACATTGGCAGATTTACTATGCTTTTATACAGAAAAGCATAGTAAATTAACAGAAAGTAGGCATCAGGAATGGACAAAGAGGGCATTCCCAATCAGCTGACGTCATGAAGACATAAAATGGATGGAACATGGACAGGAGAGGGGGTGGAAATAGGCAGGGTTACAGGTGATGAGAGGGGTGTGGCCTTGGTCCAGTTTTAGCCACAGCGAATGTTGGCAACCCTACTTAAAAGCTCTTTCCAGTCTCATCTTCTGTATACCTGGCCCTAGAAGCTCCTCTCAGTCCTAACTTCTCTGCTGACTGTACTGGGTACAAGGAAGGCCCTTATCTTACACTGTTAATGTACTTTAACATAATTTTATAAGGCAATTGCAAAGTGTGTGTGTGTGTGTGTGTGTGTGTGTGTGTGTGTGTGTGTGTTCATTCCTCATTGCTGACTTGTCTGCCTTTGAATCACCTTGTAATTACTATATTATCTTGCTGAAAGCGGTCTTCAGCGAATATGGCAACATTGAACAATAAAACACGAAATCCCACTAACTTGAATGGCCTTGTCACTGATTTTTTTTCCCAGGGAAAAAAATTGCTTGGCCGTCGCCATGAAATTGCCTTTTACCCCACTGCAGTGCGATCTTGAAGTTGGTATATTTATTTAGGGGGGTGCGGGGGGCACAGCCTCCCACATCAAGGGGGTGAAACCCCACCACTTTCTAATGATTTAGGTGGTTTGTTGTCTTGGGTTCTTGGGTTAGTGAGATTTCGCGGTTTACTGTTCAATGTTGTCGAATTCACTGAAAACAGCTTTCAGCAAAATAATACAGACCCACTAAATTGTGTTTTTACATTAAAAAGACTTGGACTAAAATTCTAGTGGCAGTAAAAAGGTAGTCTGGTTTGTCTGAGTTGGAAAAGACACAGAGAGGCCTAAAGCGGCAACTACTTATTGTAGATTTTTTTATTTTTTTTTTAATTTTATTTTACATTTGATTACCGGGAAAGTCCAACTGGACACAGGTCCATTTTCAGCAGAGGCCTGGGGAGAAAAGCTCCACATACAGCAATTACAACAAATCTACAAGTACAATCAATTTAAGATTTTTTTTTTGGACAAAACTGTAGTCATAAGACATACAATTTTTCTGACAAAACTAAGTCATAAGGCATACAATTGTACATATAGGACCATATTTAACATTTCTTCATAAACATATATATCAATAGCAACAGAGTAAAACATTGTTTTGCAGGAATATTTATTTTAGTAAAATGTGTTTGGCAGGCATAAAAGTAGACAGAGGGTAGTAGTAGTAGGTAATGAGGTGATCTTCGGCAGAATCCTAGCAACCCTTCAGTGTAAGTGGATTAGCCTGGGGAGTCGCATGGGCACAGCCAATTGGTAATATAATGGGTTTTGAGTAGTTTCTTAAATAGTGAAGCAGAGCTGGTAGAAGTTATGTGCTTTGGGAGTGAGTTCCAGGTTTTTGCTATTGTACAGCCAAAGAGTGATTTACCTGCTACATTCTTGTGTTTGATGACATTTATGAGATTTTGGTCTGTTGATCTTAAGGTTCGAGTGGTAATGTAGTGCTGTATTAGTTCCTGTAGTGCTGGTGTTTTGTCAGGGAGGTAGTACAGTTTATGGTCTGTGAAGAGTTGAGTTGTAAGTAGTAGTTGGGGTAACTCCATCCAGTTGAGCTGTTTGAGGGTGAGACAGTGATGGGATCTATTAGAGGCACCTGTAGAAAACTTGGCAATCTTATTATAGCAAGATGCCATTTTGTTTTGTTTGCTATGGCAAAGATTAGTCAGTATTGGGGAGGCATAAAGTAGGGTGGATAACAGAAGAGTTCTTGCAATGGTGGCTTTGGTATAGCTGGTCATAAATTGCCTGTTCCTATACAAGAGACCATGCTTTTTGATTACCTTTTTGATTGTTTGGGCTATGTGCATGTCAAATCTGAGATTGTTGTCTATTACTACACCTAGGAGTTTAGTGTGCGTTGTTGGAGTAATTATGGTATTGTCCTTGGAGTTAATTGAGAAGTCATTATTTAGTACAGGAGATCTGCCAGGACTGAAGAGAATTAGCTTTGTTTTTTTTTAGGTTGAGTAGAAGTTTAATGCTAGAAAACCATGCTTCAGCCAGAGTAAAGTTATTCTGTGTTATTGTCTGAAGTTCCCTTAATGTAGGGGGCAGCACAAATGATAGTGGTGTCATCTACATATTGCACTATAGAAGCAGAGGGAGATGATGCAGCTATCTGATTTGTAAATAAGGAGAATAGCTAAGGGCCAAGTATGGAGCCTTGAGGGACTCCTTTAGTTACAGGTAGAAGGGAGGACAGTTGGTCTTGCAAGAGCACGTCTTGTTGCCAGTCAGTTTAATAGCTGTTGAACCACAATATGGAGTGGGAATTTATGTTTAGGGTAGATAGAGTTTTTAGAAACATGCTGTGGATGACCACATCAAAGGCTTTTGATAGGTCTAAGAATACAGACGATACAAAAAGTCCATTGTTTCTACGGGTGTTGACTATGTTGGTATATGACAGTAGTGCGGTTGTGGTACTATGGGAGGGCCGAAAGCCATGTTGAGAAGTTGATATAAGGTTATTTTTTAGGAGGTGTTGCATATGTACTACTTTTTCTAATATTTTTGACAAAGGTGATAAAATTGCGATTGGGCGGTAGTTGGTCAGCTCAAGGGAGCTACCGCCTTTGTGGAGTGGAATAATGTGGGATATTTTCTACAGGTTAGTTATTTTGCATTCAGATATTGATCCGTTTATGAGGATGGATACTGGGTAGGATAGGGTTTCTGCTGATAGTTGAAGGAGCTCAGCGGAAAGTTTGTCAGCAGATAATGTGGTAGGTTTTCAATTTTTGAGGTGTTTAGCAATACGTTTTGTTGGTGCAGGAGCCAAAGAGAAGGTAGAGGAAGTTTGTTGTGTAGTAGGGTTTGTATGGGTTGGAGAAGTTGAGGGGCTGGTGGTGCTATATAGAGTGTTGGAAAGAGTTAGGACTGTTTCAGTAAAGAATTTGTTGAATTGGGTGGGGGTGTCTTTACTGCTGGATGGTACTATGGGTGAGGGAGTGCCAGTTTTGCCTGTGTACAGTAATTTATTTATTGAGACCCAGAATTTCTGAGGGTTGTAGAGTGTTTTTCTTGTAAGGTTGTGTAGTATTTGGCCTTATCTAGTTTTATAAGTTGTTTGGCCTTGTTCCAGAGTGCTGAGTAGTTTTGTTTTGAGGTTGTGGTTTTAAGCTTATGATATTGAGCCCAGGCTCTGTCTCTGTCCTTCATTATGGTTTTCGTTTATTTTGTTAACCAAGGGGCATAGTTTGTCTTAACTCTGATGGTATGGGTTGGTGCATGATGGTTTAGAATTTTGAGAAAGGTTGCGTTAAAGTAATCAACTGCCTCATCTAGGGGTAGGTGTTTTAGGGGAGACAAGTTACAGTATTTTAGGTCATTGTTTATGTCCTTGGCTTTGAGGGTTTTTTTTGTTGCGAACTATTCTAAGGGTGGAATTGGTCACTATTGTGGGATTTATTCCTAATAAGGTAGGTTGGTTGGTGATCACTCAAGCTGTCTGGTAGGCAGCCTGATTGGTGTGCTATGGTGTGGTCAGACAGAAGTATCCAATCTAGGATGGAGTGACGCTTGGATTTCTTATCAATTCGTGTGGGGTTGTCTATGATTTGGGTAAAGCCATGGAGGTTGATATGGGTAGATGGATTGTATTTGGTACAGTCGGACCAGTCTATGTTAACATCTCATAGGAGTATGGTCTCTTGTGGATGGGAGATAGATAACCAGTATAAAAGGCTCTCCATAGTGGCAATGCTATCACCTGGTGGGATGTAGGTACCTGCTATAACCACATGTTTATTAGAGTTTAGTTTTAGTTTAGCAAGAATGAGTTCAATATCCTTGACTTCTTGGGGGTTGTAGCCAAGCTGTTCCAATATAAGATGATTTTGATACATTACGGCAACACCTCCACCTTTTTTCCCTGTCCTATCCTTCAGTATAATATTATAGCCAGGGGGTGTAATCTCATTTTCGTGATGTTTTCGTCTGAGGCAAGTTTCAGTTAGTATGGCTAAATCCGGTGTATATAATGCTAATAGGTAACGGAGGTCTTGAACTTCGTTAATTATGCTTCTTAAGTTGATGTTTAAGAGAAGAAGAGATGAGGTTGGCCTGCTATAAAGAGGGTTTGGTTGGTGTAGGTTTGGATGGGGTGAAGAAGTGGTCCTGGGTTAGGGTGTATGTCTCCACAGCAAGTGAGTTTTTGGATTAGTTGTAGGTAGAGTTTAAGTATTTTTTGTAGTATCTTATTTTGTTTCTGGGAAGAGTAGAGGTTAAGTTTGTTTACTGGTTTATTATTTATGCAGGAATTTTGATGGGTTGAGGCAAGGTCACCTGGATATATAGGAAACTGTTTTAATTTTAGTGCATTGGTTATGGTGTTAGTTTGACCTTGGGTTGGATTGGGGAGATGAAGATGTGTGTGATAGGATGGGAGGATGGAGAACAGGAGAAGGACAAAAATACTTAATGTGTAGAAAGCTACCTTTTGGTGTAGAGAAGACATTCTGTTAAATTTGTTTCTTCCCACTTTATGTGACCGTTGAGGTAGGAAAGGAGGGGTGAGTGAGAGTGAAAGCTATAGCGTTAAATGGCTGAGGAGTAGTTAAATGAATTAGTGATAAGGGTGCGTCGTATTATAACTAAGTGGGGGTTTATTGGTGTGACCCGATTGGTTGATTGGGTGTGTCTGTTGGGGTGAGAGGTGTTTGGCAGGTATAAGTTTAACAGCACTAGGGGTGGGTGAGAATGGGGATAGGTTATGGGGATAGGGTAGGGGAGCGGAGTGAGCCTGAAGGGCGAACAGAGCAGAAAGAGCAGAGGCGAGAAATGGCAGGCAAGGCAAGAAGAAAACAAACAATCTGTCTCTGTGAAGGTAGAGAGCTAGTGGCAGACATCAGGTAAGGAGCAGAATAAGGAAAAGTAGCTTGAGAGATAATGGTTAATGTTCTGAGATTGAGTTTGATATATTGTGAGCCATAGAAGGGATAACTATGGGATACTGTACTTACTGGATGGCCACTACTGAGTAGTTGTTTGTGTTAATAACCTGAGGCTACACAGGTGTGGAACAGGAGGAACAATTATCAGAAACCTACTAATGTAGTGCTCCAAACTTCAGTAGGGCTAAGTGTGGAAAATGCAAGGGAGGAGAATAAGTAGTTGGGCTTGGGTAGTTAAAATGAAAAAGAATGGATAACACTACCACCTAGTGGCCAAACCTTACAATGGCATTCTGGTGGAGCCAGAGAGTAAGGAGCTCGTTGGTATCTTTTCACTTTTGGCTAACTAAAGTGTGTTTTTAAATTAAGAAGACTGGGCCTGCAATTCTAGTAGAGTAGAAAGGTAGCATGGTCTGTCCAAGTTGGAAAACCAAAGAAGAAAAAGAACTCCTTCCAAACACGGCTACAATTAACTATACACAAACAAATAACTTCATTGAAATAAAAAGGTTGGAGCTTTTACAGAGTAACCTCTGCTTCATCAGACTATAACTAAAACCATTAGCCATTGAGTGTGAGCGTTATATATAATTTGTATAACCATGTGACCTTGGGATCTTTTGTGAGTGGTTGATGTTTAACTTTAAGTAGAATTTGGCTAATGGTTTTAGTTATGTTTGGAAGGAGTTCTTTTTCTTCTATGGATTTGGCTGCTATTTCTACTCCTACCTTAACTGAATGGTCTATATTTTTCTTTGTTGTTTAACAAGTTGGGAAATGCCTAGGGAGGTTTAAAGTGATATTATTCATCAGCCAGAGGGATTTCGTTAGTTGGTGTTAATCTGCACTTGAGAGCTACTTTTGTTATGTTTTTGCATTAAGAAATTCCAGGATCATCTATCTTTCTTGTGTCAGAAGGGGATTATGGGCCTCATAAATAAAGACATAAGTGACCTCCAAACCCTGGATCCTACCCAATTCAGCTTCATGAAGGGCAGATCCTGCCTGTTAAATCTGGTGGATTTCTTTGAAAATGTGACCAAGGCCACTGATGAGGGCAAACCTGTGAACACAGCATACCTCGACTTGGCAAAGGCTTTTGACACAATCCCACATTCAAGCATTACCAATAAACATAGCAAATTAAACATAAACCCCTTTGTTGTAAGATGGGGTGCCAACTGGCTCACAAACCGGAGACACACTATCAAAGCTGGTGACTCCACATCAACCAGCAGACCTGGTACCAGTGGGGTCCACAGAGGTCAGTGCTGTGCCCCTACTGTTTGGTATATACTTCTCAGATGTTCAGGTTAAAACTAAAGGGTTGTGGCTGACCAAGTTTGCAGATGACTGCAAACTAGGTGCAATCATTGAATCCCCAAATGATGTCAGGATGTTCTCACACAGACCAATGACTGGTTTATTAGTCACAGTCTCCAACTGAATGCAGAGAAATGCATCATCATTCCCTTCAGCACAAACAATGTCCCTTCACACTATCAAATCAATAACAATACCCTAAGTACCCATTAAGTGGTAAGGAATCTGGGATCACAGGAACCTTAATTTTGACCACCACATGTCTACCACTGTAAGGAAAGCTTTCCATGTACCTCACTTGATTAGTAAAGGCATCACCTCAAGAAAAGAAGTTATAACCCTCCTTATACTCTGCACTTAGCTAGCCCATAATTGAGTATAATACCCCATTCGGTAGGTACCATACTAAGCACCTACAGCAATCAGAAACACCTCAGAGGTTTCTAACAAAGATCATCAAGGGCCTCCAGCAAGTGCCTTACACGGACTGGCTAAAATCCCTGTCACTATACTCCATATCGTATAGACTTCTTAGGGAAGACTTGTGCCTGGCTTACAGAGCAACCCAAGACCCAAACCTAATGAACTGCATATCCATAAATCAAATGAGTCTAGGGCTACCCATTCCAGGGGACTTAAATATAGCCTGCGACTTAAACAGAACATGCTGGAGGGACAGATTTATGTCTCAGTGAGTGCCACGCCTTTGGAACAAACTACCAATTCATGTAAAACAGAGCACCTCTATGACACTTTTCAAGAGGAACCTGGATGAGTAGATGGGGCACCATAAATTCTTACCAGGGATAGCACCCACAACCCTCCTGGACATGGGCCATCATCACCAAATGCAATCTTGGGTACTGACTAGTACCTCTACAGTATTACATTGGGTTGAAATGGCTATGCTTAAAATGACTCGTCAATATTCTAGTAATCTCCTATGATCCTATTACTAGGTTTTGGAGTTGTGAAGCACTCAAGACAGCTCAAAGTGTAGTCGTTTATCAGCCAGAGGGTTCAGATCTTAGTTTTCAACTTTTTTTTATCTGTTGTAAATTAGGTACATTTGTGTGGTGCTGCTCACCATGCAGTGGTGGTTAGCAGTGCGCGGTATAGTAGCAAAAGCTTGATTTGTAAAATTTACCTATAAAGCTGATGCTTAGAACTTTAACCTATAACACAGAAAAGCTTTTGTGGAAATCAAAGCTAAGGTCAACTAGTTAGCTTGTTGAGCAGCACTAATACCAGATCATGGCACTATCCAACATCTAACCTTATCCTTCCACATCACTCAGGTGACTGCTATAAAACCAAAATCTGTAAATTATAATGGAAAAACCCTAACACAAGTCCTGACAACATGGATATGCAATTTCCTTATGTGTCTGTGGACAGCTTGGTAGACATGGGCACCCTGAAACAATGTAGCAATTGTCTCATGTACTCAGACAACCTTTTAATCCTTAAACTAACACAGTATGTGAGAGATGTACATACAAAACTTCCTTGGAGATAAAAATCTTGCTTACAGACAACATTGTCAAGAAATTACATACTATATCCTTCACACATACTGCTCACCGTACATACATACACATATGCCTTCTTATGCTGAGGCTGTGATTAATCCAACTTATTTATATGAACGTGAGGTGGAGTTTTTTTTAATTACTTGAAAAAGCGGGTTGTGTACATGAAAGCTTGTATTTATTAAACTGTTCACTTGTCATGAACTACCTGGTTTATTTTATATTATACAATGACAGGCCATTAACATTCAAAAATGTATTATACAATGACAGGCCATTAACATTCAAAAACGTGCACGCTGACTGGTCAGCCCAACCAGCATGCCCAATATAAAATCCACATATACCAACAGAAGAAAGTCAAGTTGCCCAGACTTTCTTCTGTTAATATATGCTATGGTTCAGGTAGTGATGTATGAAATCTGGACCGTTTAGAGGTACAAGACAGACAGGGCAGAAATACAAGGAAAATCAGGTATGTTGTGCAAAACTAAAAAAAACGTACCTGATTTTTCTTTGTATTTCTGTCCTGTCTCTCTTGTACCTCCAAACTGTCCAGATTTGAACCTGTTTTTTTACATAAAAAGAGAAGCAACAGAGATCTTCCTTTCTCCGTTGCTTCCTTTCTAAACCACAGATGTACTACACAAGTGTGGGAATGTACATCCCATACTCATGAACAGTATATCAAAAAGCAGCAGGATATCTAAAGAAAGCAGAACACCACTATGAGCCATTATAAAGGACATTATTTAAGAAAAGTAAGCAACTTTTTTCTTAAATAATAACATTGTATAATAGGTCTGGCTTTGCCCTTGTGACCAAACCACACCAGTTGGGGATAAATCCAGCATTACCCACACCCAATCATGGGTTATTGCTATATTATATTTGCATTTTAAATAGTTAGTGTTTCTTGAGACTAAATTTACAACATACTGTAGACTTGAAAAAATAAGTATGACTGCAGGGGGCAAGCTCCTCACAAACCCCCTTCTACCTACTATAAACATGCCAATTCTGAAATGACACTATCATGGAGAAAAGAGAACAACCCATCTCTATACAGAGAGCTGCTCCCTTTAATTCATGAAAGATAATTGTGCAAATGAACTCAATGAATCTGAACAGTTGATGACAAACTCCATTATATAGCTCTCAAAAAGTTGTTTCCCAAGAGAAAGGACTACACTCAATCTGACATCTTAACTCTCCAGCCATCATTAGAAGGGTACAAAAGTAATATGGTAATGTGATGACCCAACACTAGTGTGAAACTAATATGTTCAGGACTGCATGAAAAGCATTAATATAATCTATCCACTGTAGTACTCCTACCAAGGCGGTGACTTATTAAACATGGTCAAAAACAGCTCAGCTGAAAATGTAATTATCTAAAGGCAAGTATATAATGGTGGCTCATTTTTATTCAGAAACAAGCACATTGATTGGACAGCACAATCTGCCTGCCCATTACAAACTGTACATATACCAACAGAATAAAGTCTGGCCACTGAGGTACCATTGACCTGCTAGACTTTCTACTGGAATATGTTGAAGGACAGCACAAAATTAAAGAAAATCAGGTCCGTTCTCAAAAGTGAAAAAACAGAAATGTACCCGATTTTTCTATTTCTGCACACTCTCGGTACATGTCGATAGAAAAAAAAACAGCAATGGAAATTCTCTTTTCTCCACTGCTTCTCCTACACTACACTAATGTACTGTCCCATATGCATGCTGAGTACATCAGTAAAGATAGATAAACGTGGAGGAACACTTCAGCTTCCTTGTACCAAGACATTTAAGAAAAGTAAGCAATTTATTTCTTAAATAATGTCATTGTATAATATAATTGCAAGAATCCACTCCTGGGCATGGGTATATCAGAATTTAGCAAAGATGGGATTTGTTTAACCACTCGGGCTTCACCCTCATGATCAAACCATGCCAACCGTGGGTAAATCCTGACATACCCATACCCAATTGTGGATTACCGCTTAACTATAAAACTTCACTGATACAATAACAGGGAAATGGTGGTAAGGGATACTTCTCCATGAAACTCTCCTGTTATAAAATCAACTGCTATCTTTGCAGGGGAATCAATATATCATCATAAAACTGGGCAGATTTCCAAGCAGCATCTTATTTAATTACGAAAATGGTAAATTTACATAGGAGTAAGACTGATAAAATAAATGAAACAAGGTACACTGAATACTGCTGAACGCCCTTTTCATGTAACACATGACAAGCATAATGGGCTGAACGTGCAACTGGTCATTTATGATCAGTTCCGCACCTAAGTAAACAAGTCTAAACAAATAAAAGGCACTCCATAATAAGGTAGGTCACTACCTATAAATATGGTGTAAAATACAAGTCCAACGATTGTTATTTTTGATCAGTAAATAATGCAATAGTCAAATAATTCTATACAAATTAATGCAATTCAGAAGTATATAGTTTGCTGCAAAAAAATGAATATTACTTTGACTGTATTACATAAAGCCTACACTATGGCGGCTATTCAATCTCTGTATAAAAATATATAACAATGCATTTATTTTTTTTACCAGACTCAACACACATTGCTAACTAACTATCCTCCAAACAAAGATGCTCTGTGGACATAACTAAATGTTATACCTAAGCAATGGCTCATAAACAAAATGAGTTAATGTGCAAGATAAACAAAAAATAAACAGATTATCCACTTACTTATAGTAAACACAGACCATAATAATGACTTGAGAAGCTCAAGTATTTAAAAGGTACTTGGCACAAATATACTTAAATATAAACACATACAACCATAACAAAATGTAATACAAAAAGTAACCAAGATAAAAGCAAAGGTCTGGTTATGGTCTAGTATGTGGTGCCCACACAGCCAAAATCAACTGCTTATAACAAAATCTGCTAACATTCATGACAACTCACTGGACTTTGCTAGCAGTTGTTAAGCTATGGAATTCTATCTCCCAAGAGATATCGGATTATCAACTGCACTCAGTTACAGTTTTACTAGACAAAAAAAAAACACCAGACCACTACGGGAGAATGATGTGCTTGCTCTTTCTTAACATAATCCAACAAAGAAACAAGCAGACCCAAAACATAACTGCATATCTACCTACCACACCTTGATTAAAAATCAGGTTATTTAGTCAACTATTCTTACCTCTGGTACTGAACTTGGATTACTGGTAGACTGTTTTCCTTCACACAAGATGACGGTAAAGGGTTTCTGGTGCATAGGCAGAGCTTTGCAGCAAAACAGCCAAGTTGTAAGACAAGTGTCCCTATTACCAAAGATGTTGGGGAGTTCTGTTGCACTGTGTCTTTCAAATACGGGAAAGACTACACAAGCTATATTCTGTGACAATGACACAGGCTTAGAGGAGGTGTTTAAAAATGCTCCCCAGTGGTTGTAATAATATGATATTGGCTGGCTTTGTACACCTTGCCTGAGCAAAAAATACAGCACGAGTCCCTATCACTGACTGCTATGGCCCAACCACTGGCAGAAGTGATGAAAAGTGGATTTGGCATGGTGATAGATAGTGTCTTGGGGCCTGGAGCCAAAAGGATAGGAAGGAGAAAAGATTGTGTAGTTACTTAAATAGTGCGAAAAAGGAGGAAAAGAAACAGGTTACCATTTGACTTTGCTCTTGTCAATCATAAAAAAGATCAACACAGCCTAATGAGCTCGTCATATTTGAATGATTTACATAGCAATAAAAACTAGACAACTGGTGGTGTCAGGAAAGGAACCAATGAGTCTGAGAAAGCTCTCACTGCTGAAAGATCCTAATGCCTGCTGACTGAACACCTTCTGGTTACCAAAGGTAGATCATTTTTTAACAGATCTGAAAATTCCAAGGCATACACCAGAGATGTCTGCTGTGGTTAAGAATGTACAACAGTTTTTATTTTAATTAGTTAAGAAAAAGGCCACAGGTATGTTGAGGGATGCAGCCGTGAATGTGACTTGAACAACTTAAGCTGAACTAGGCAGCCAGACCTCTGATGAATTTGTCAGGGTGAGGAGATAGGGTGGAGTAGAATTTCAGCCAGTTTACCTATCCTGAGGCAAGAGGAGGGCTTTACAGGCAAATGCTAACATGGTGATGACCAATGAGTGCGCACAAAATTGGTGCACCTTAGGAAATGAGTGAGACAGTGGGTATGGCATTCAAAAAAAAAGGGACAGCTGCCATGATGGTGCCACGTTCGGATGCAGCAATCTCCCCTCTACACATATTCACACATTTCCACCTTGAACTGACTGCTTATATTATGACTTCCCTTGCACTGTCCATATGGACAAGTCAGACTGGCACCGAGTATGAAGCAGATAACCAAAGAGAAGGCACAGGATACAGAAGATGCCAAGCAGCTGCAATGGGAACTTATGGTTAGCTTACTGACACCAGTGATGTTCTGTGTGGTAGCCAGCAGCATTAAGATTAAAATTTTTGCCCGATTTATATATGGTGTGTGTACACACACACACACACACACACACACACACACAACCTGCTAAAACTGCAAGTTTTATGAAAGACTAACTTGCTCTACTTACAGAAGAATTTGCTGTTGCAACTGTTACACTGTTGCAAGGTTTTCACATGATGTCTAGTAGTAACATTAAAATTTTAAAACCATGCAAGTCATGTGTTTTCTAAGCTGTTTTGATTCTCTGGTAGTATACTCTACACTGTTTAGTATCAGATATCAAAGGACAGAGCTGTACTCCACATGAGAACTCCAAAGAGTTGCTGAAAGTTTGTACAGGAAATGTGGTTACGGAAAATCATAAAACACTAATATATTACTGTGACGAAAGGAGATGCTGTCAGCCCAGCTATCTGGAATTTTGTATGTCATGTGTGAATATCAACATGATCTATATAAGATGCTGGTGTTACAAATGTATTAGAACTGTATGTCATGTGTATATCAAACTCATCTATACAGACGTGTGTTAAAAAGGTACTTTGTAAAGTACTGAGCTTAAAGATGTATCCACAGAATGTCCTGCTAGAACAGAACAGAAATGTGCATACACTTTTGTAACTGTTTAAACGTATATTGTTAGCAGTGGAAACTGGAATACAGGAGGTTAACTTCAGTCCAGGAAAATGTCAGAAAAATAGCTGGAATGGACTTTATGGCAGCTACAGGCACAATGTCTATGCTGACAAGTTTTCTGTATAGTCTTTAAAATGAAATAATTGCTAGTTTTGAAATGTGAAGGAATGTGATTGTTTTATGTCTTCCTGCATCTGCCAAAGATCGGAGGTCTACATATTTTCACAGGTATATGCAAAATACTGCTAGCTTCCAGCAGTGGGGGGTTTCACCTGGGATAGAGTCAGATGACAAAAATTATGTCATTCCGCGAGCTATCCTAGCAGTAATATTTGAGATATCAATTTGAGGTCTCTGAGTGAGGCATAGCATTCTGTATTCTGTCTTGGACCTAACAACAACAACAAGAACCACTCACCACATCTTCCTTGCTCTTAAGCTTCTAGGGTACAGTAATTCTCTTAGATATAGTCAGGAATATAGCAAAGCTTAGTTTAGATGTTTTTCTTTATTTATATGAGAGTGTCCTGCAATGTTGTTTTAAATATTTCCTGTAATTTTGAACTCTGATGTCACTGTAAATATATACTATTGTCTTGTTATTTTATTACTTATTATTAAATACATTTAAACCTTTCATTGTAGCTGATCTGTGTAGAGATATTTACGTTCTGAGAGTACTTGCATATTTATTTGGTGACACTGTGTACGCCACTCCTAATACCCTTGCTCTTGGTCAGACTACCATTTGTATTAATAGTAACATTACACAGTAAGATTGGACACCCTTTGTTAAGGGCCTTAAAGTAGCTGATAAGGAGCTGGCTGGTGGCAGTGATAACTACCTTATTGTCTGGGCAAAAGAGGGCATAGCTGATAAACCTGTGCCAGCCTTTCACAGGTGTGAGTGTGTGTATGTGTGTGTGAGTGTGTGTATGTGTGTAAATCAAACCTCAAAGGGTGTGTATGTCAGCTAATTGGGCAGGGACACGAAGCATGGTTTGGACACAGAGGGTGCTGCAGGTTGTGGCTCGGTCACTCAGCTGAAATCTCAGCTCTAAAGCTGTGCCAATGGGGGAGTATTACTGGGGATCTGGAGAAAGAGGGAGAAACCAGCTCCGGACTGCCTGGGGTCTGTGTGTGCTCCTAAGGGAAATTTCACTTGATGCAGATAGCTGCATCTGGAAATACTGTGTGAGTACTTGTCATCCTCCCAATGAATGCCCCTAAATGGTGCCAGTGGTGCGGATTGAGGCTACTTGATTACTGGTCCAATAGTGGGTTGCACAATTGCCATTTACAACACAAAATTAACTACTACAATGCAACAATGAAAATGGCAGAGAGGAGTTCACAAACCCAACCTTACATCTGTTTTAAAAGCATGACCTTATACTATTCTACATATAACTGCTCCCTTACTCAAGCACCAAAGAGGGTTACATCTTAACACATATGAATGCAAGTTAAAATGAGAAAAAACATTTGCAGAATGACCTACAAAGGAGTCTTCAATACTAAAGATGTCAGTAAAAATGGTATGGAGGTGAACCAAGCACTAAAGCAGGAAAACAGCCTGTTGCACTTTTAAATGCTCCAAAGAATGATGATGTGTGTAGATAAACTTTTTGGAATCTCTAATTTTGAAAAATAAATAACTGTTTGCAACAATGCAAAGAGAAACTGTCAGCTTAATGAGAAAGCACTGCCTCCATTTTACAAATGTTACTGCCTCATTTTTAGAAGAATAAATTAAAAGGTGAGTGAGTGGGGTGTAAAGTTCAAAATGACAATTTCCATTTTCTTAGCAGTACTGCTACAGAAACGTTTCAACCAATCAAGATCTAAAAAAAGAAAAAGACCTACCAAGATTGTCATTAAGAAATTCTTCTTCACATAAAATACTACTGATGCATTGTACATATAAAGGTATTTAATATGCAGTTTTTAGAACAGCTAATAAATGCATTTAATATGCAATTACTAGAAAAGATAACACAAAGAATATAAAACTACAGACTGTATAAAATATAAACTTTTTTATGTCAAATCTTCAAATGTTCCCTCATTTAATTAATTTACAAATAACCAATTTATTCTATTCAGTGCTGTGGAGGAGTCAGACTCTATTTCATCAAGCAGTGGGTGTTAAGAATGGAACTTATCCTAGGTAGGAAGCCATTACACTGCAAGACACGAAAAAGTACTCATATTGCACATACATACATACCCCCCCACACCTTCGGGTAGGCTGAAGGGCCACCAGTTCAACCTTTGGAATGTAGGAGCAAGCCAGAGTTCAGGCAAATATCCACTTGAATACAGGGAATGTTAAGAGGCCACTACATAAAAAGGGACCCAAACAGGTGATGTAAGACAGTACCACTGGTCACTGTACCACTGAGTTGACCCACTGTTATCCTTTTAACCATTCTGCATCTAAAATGAAACAAGCTTTCAGAATTGTTCAAAACATCTGTGGAATTACTGAACTTTACACACTTAATGAGCCGATAGCTTAAGAAAAAAAGTACATTTTGTTAACTGAAATGACTTTAAAAATTTGATCTTGCATGTGTGTTCTCTACTGCTTCTACATGGTGATGGAGAGGCAGCACACAATCCTCAAGTCTTTCATCTGCCTTTGAAAGGCTCAGTATAAATAATTATAGTCACACTGACTTAACACAGCCTTCAACCATAATAGTATAACTCACTTTGGCTGGACAAATGCTCAGAGCAAAGAATAGTTTGGACTCTAGCCCAAGTTAGTCAGGATTTTCAATTGAGAGTTTAATAAATGGAAAGTTCTGGTATTCATTCATTCTCTTGTCATGCCCATGCCATCTATAACAAAATGAGTGAATGCGCAATGAAAATTTAGTGGCAAGCATTCTTACAGTAAGTAACAATTACATCTATTTTGGATTGCAGAATCATATTATAGGAAGAACTGCCAGATGACTCATTAAGGCAGATATATACTACAAACAGAGAAAAGCAAAATTAAACCCATTCAGTCCGGATACAGAAATACATTAAGCATCCTACGTCATGCAGATAAGACTATTTCATTGTTCACAAGCAAAGATGCCCATCTCAATTAATTTCCATATCCAATGTTTCTGGCAGAAGATCAATTTGATGGCTTTTTGCCAAACTACAGATGAATATGTAAGTCAATAAATCCATGAAAGGTGATTTATAACTATAACAAAGATAAAACCTGAGCATGTCTGAATACAATGCTAAAAGGAGACCATTTTATTATTTCACTCAAGTTTCAACAGTCAAATTCTGCAAGCACTCTGCTGCCTGTAAGAAAAACTTCAGTGCTCATCACTTTCTGTGTTTGCAAACTGACCTTGGACAAGTAGAGATGCACACAATGGATGGCTGTGTTAGCAAGTTATTGTGTTAAATCTGCAACAAAATTAAACACTGCTCATGCAAATACAGAACATCTAATGATGAAAATGGCAAGTAACCTTTTTCATAAATATTGCAGTTGTGTGTGAGACTATGTCATCATTGCTCAGTCGCTCCAGTGCAAACAATGTTACAAAATACATTTAAGTTAAAAATTAAGGTATTTGGCCAGCTTTGCTTCCTCGAATTCCACCTGTACACTTTGTTGGTGTAAATGAATCAAGGAAGGAAAGTATCACATAGGGGCTGCCTGTGTCTTTCTTCATCAATATGCCGAAAATGAAAAAAAAAAAACACTATTTTGTGTGACACCCTAGGGCCTATTTTGTAAATAAAGAAAAGAAAAAAACAGAACAATCCAAATGGAGTAGCATAAACAAAGATGCAAAAACAAGCATGTACATTGCTACACATTTGGGAATAGTGTATGCCTACACACACATTTTTGTGCACACGGGGGGAGGAGGCACTATCATACATGTTTTGTATTCTGTTTTGAAGCCAGAACGTTATTTGAACAAAACTGGCAACCAAAACAGTTTTGTTAGAGGCAGGGAACAGATATTCAACCTGAACTATACAAAATATTTTTTAATTTCTTTCAGGAAGACTTTCCCAACGAAGAAACTATAACTTATGCTTCAACCTAAAGTGTCTTGGGAAATCAATACTATAAAAACCTGCAGAATTTAGAGCAAACCATTATTTGTGTAGTTGCATATTACTGTACTTATTTCTGTAAAAATAAATTTACAAAATGCAATTCTTTAAATTATTTTTTACTTCTGATGTACTACATTATTCACTTACACAAACAATTTAAATACAAATCACTAACTACAGATGTTTACATGTAGTTTTAGGCACAAGTTCAAGACAGCTCCCAGATGGAGTACACATTTAACAGTTTGAGAAAACAAATCTCTCATGTACTCTCACACAAATGTTTTCTACATACTATAATAGAGGTGCTTGAAGGATTCAGTCTTCATTAATCTACAGAACTATACAAACTACATATGCTCTGCTAGGCAGAAACAACTTTTCCTAGGATACTCAAGCACTTCACCCTCCCATGAAAATCATTTTTCGCTCATCCTTTTTCCTACCTTCTGACCAAACAATAGAAGAGAATCCTTCCTCTATACAGTTAATTAAGACTGAATTCTCCAAGCATCGCCATCATTTCACTAAGCCCAACTTTCATGTCTGCTGAGGAATATGGTATTTTTAACCTATAGGACTGAGTCCATAGTCAGATGTTCTTCGTGTTCCACTGTTGCAGTCATTACACTTGGGTTATCTGCCTGCAGGTAGCCCTCAGTCGGCCCGAATACCAGAGTCTTAGTATTTCTGCGTCGGATGCTGTCGCTTCTTCCATGAAGTCAGGTCTTTAGGGTTATAAAACATGCAGTCGATGCCATTACACAAGTCTTTCTTGCAGAGGAGAAGCCCGAAGCAAAAGCAGTAAGCAAGTGCCAGTCGGCCGCTACCTGAAATTTTCATTTTCGAGTTTATAATCCTGAAGTCTTCTAAAGCTAAGTACCCCGTTGGGGATCCTTTTTTCTTGCTCTAACCAATGTCAGAAAAAGTTAATAGTCTTGCCTGTGGAAAGCAAATACCTCACAGAGATTTTCATTCTTACTGCGATACCTGTTTAGGCCCAGAATACGACATCCCTCGCTGTCAGTTTAGTGCCTTGTTTAATGCCTGAACCATTTGTTGTCGGGCTACCTTTGTCTCTAAATTCTTTCGCTCTCATTCTCCGTATTCCGAAATGGCTTCAATAAGCCATCCGATTACCGATCTTCAGAAAAAACAAAGATAAAGTCAGAACGCATAGGTCCAAAACTGCTGACGACACTTCCTTTAAGCTAGCCGCCAGTCCGCCGGTACTCAGTGAGGCGTCTTTGCAGCCCCTGATGCCTGCTTCTATGGATTTGCAGGCCTCTGCTGAGAACCATTCGGAGTCTGGTATGCCACGAGATGCTTCTTCAACTATGGAACCTGCGGATGTCTCTACTGTGGATGGGTCTGGAGCCACTGTGCAGGCACCGGCTTCTGAGGGTGTAGTCCGTCTTACTGATGCTTGAATCAAACAGATGACTTCATTTTTAGCCAAAACTACAGACTTTTAGGCACAGGGTATGCACTACGCCTAGAAAACAGATGACCGAACTGCATGCTCAAGCTGCTATGCCACAAAAAACAAATGCTTAGAATGGCTGAAGACCTTATTACCCTAATTAGGGGAAGCCAGCCTTCCCCTGCTAAGAGACAAAGAACAGAGATTCCTTCTGATTCTACAGACTAGGAGTCAGATGACTCTGATCCCTTTGGATTATCAGGACATACCCTTATCAGCCTATGAGGATTCAGATGCAGAAGGAATCCAGTCCCTCTGCCTCCCCATCCAGAGGATTTTTTCTTTTGGTGAAACCTTGCATACATTAAGAGAGCATTTCCACTGGGAATGCCAAGACTACCCTCAGTCCAAAAAGAGACTCAGATAATTTTTAGAGTTGCCTCAGCACAGGCCTCTAGCTATACCCCCTGTCCTGAATGTTGTAGATGTTTTTTATGGAATCCAGTCTTACTCCAGGCACATTACCCCCGGCCCCTAGGAAACCTGACAGGTACTACAGAGTACCCGATTCCCACAAATTTCTCTTCAAGAATCCTACTGTGGATCCAGAGACCATTTCCCAGGGACCTAAAGGTATTAAGGCTACTACAGCCAAAAATCCTACCCTTCGGAGAGGGATTCCAGAGCTTTAGACAGATGGGGTAAGAAGGTATATACCTCTGCAACTCTTGCCATCGGGGCATTAAATTGCCAGTTTTACATGTTGAAGTACCAGCAACATATTATGGAACTAATTAAACAAAAAATGGCAGTATTTCCAGATTGTGCAGAAAATAAAGCTTCACAAGAGCTAATGCATTCTGCAAACCAAGTTAGTAAGCATACTTTGCAGTGTGGCTTTGATGCCCTAGAAGCATCTTGCAGGGCTGCAGTCACTGAGTCTGTACTGAGAAGGCATGCTTGGCTGAATGAACAAACCTTGCCAGATCATGTAAAATCCAAATTACTAGACGCTCCTTTAAATAAGGACTATTTGGCACCATAGCAGAATAAGTTCTTAAAAAGATGGAATAAAAAGCTAAATCTATGCAAACAGTCAAAGAATTTTTACAACTGCAATCACCTAGATTCAGTAGGCATTGGCCTTCAAAAAACTGGTCCTTTCCATCCCCTTCCAGGCCTTCCCAGACCAGACCAAGGGAAAACAGGCCACCCAGACTACAGTCTCAGGGTATGCAGAGATCTAAACAATGGAGTGCTCCACCCCAAAAACTGGGAGCGGTAAGCCACCACCTTATGGAAAAAGTTCACAAAGACTTCTCAATGATCCTTCCCAGCCCTGCCCAATTACTTGTACCCGTAGGAGGAAAAAGTACAGTTGTGTACACTTACCATAAATGCAGATGTTAGAGTGTATTCACTGTTGCAGTCATTGCATTTGGATTATCGGCCTGCAGGTAGCCCTCAGCCGGCCTGAATACCAGAGTCTTGGATTCCTGCGTCAGATGGTCTCTCTTCTTCCATGACGTCAGGAGTATAAAACATGCAGTCGACGCCATTACATCAGTTTTTCTTGCCCCAGATGTCAGGTGCCCCTACAAAGGGAAGTAATTATATGTTATGTTACACCTCCATCAAAAAGCAAATACACCAGAAAGCTTAAAACAAGAAGCAAAGGTAGAGCCAAGAGAAGTCAGAGGGCTGGAAGGAGGGTAATCAGGACTGCAACAGTGAATACAGTCAAACATTTACATTTATTGTAAGTGTACACAACTGTACTGTTCTTCATGTTTCACTGTTGCAGTCATTACATTTGGGTCAATTCCCAAAGCTAAGGAAGGGAAGAGGAAGTTAGAGAGCATTAGGGCCAGCTATTAAGCCCTGCAAAACTGCCGTGCCAAAACCTGCTATGGATTTAAAAAAAATAGGCATGTGGTAATGCTTGGTGAAGGTATGTACAGAGTTCCAGGTAGCAGCTTCTAGGATGTCCCTGGTAGGGACCCCTCTGAAAAAGGCTGTAGAGGTAAATGCAGCCCTGGTGGAATGTGATCTTATCCCCTGTGGGGTAGGTTTTCCATGGTGCTTATAGCAGAAAAGAATGCAATGGGCTATCCATTTAGAAATGGCTTGTTTTGAAATGGCCTTCCCCTCTGCCCCTGCAGCAAAGCCAACTAGCAGCTGTTCAGATTTTCTGAGAGGCTTAGTCTTGTCCAAATAAAATCTAAGTTGTCTGTGCATGTCCAAAGAGTGCAGAATTCGTTCTCCTTTGTTTTGTGAATTCGGGGAAAAAGGTAGGCAAATGAATGGACTGATTTAGGGCCACACTAGACACCACCTTGGGCATAGAGGAAGGAGTGGCCCTGAGGGAAACCCTGTCTGCATGGAAGATAATGAAGGGCTTCAATGCCATGAGGGCCTGTAATTCAGACACTCTTCTTGCTGAAGTGATGGCTAAAAGGAAGGCTGTTTTCCAAGAAACTAATTTCAACTCTGCAGTTGCAGCTGGTTCAAATGGAGGGACAGTGAGCTTTTCCAATATAAAGTTAAGGTTCCAGGCTGGAGTAGGGGCTTGCCTGGGCAGTCTTACATTTTTAGCCCCCCTGAAAAATTGCTTTAACAGGAGGTGAGAGAAGAGGGGTGGTTCAGTATTATAATGTGATGAAATTGCAGAGGCATGAATTTTAATTGACGAGAAGGATAAGCCTTTGTGGAGTATTTCTGTTAAGTACTGAAGAATATGAGGTAAGCTGGGCACCATAGTGCCCATACCCTGGGTCTGGCTCCAGGAACAGTATCTTTTCCAATTTTCAGCAAAGAATTTTGTAGTACTAGGTCTCCTTGCTTCCAGAATGACATCCAGCACCTGCTTACTGAGGGATGCTATTGGAGAGCTCAAGGAATTAGCCAGGCTGCAAGGTTCAGGGTTCGAAGCTGAGGGTGCAGAATCTGGCCCGCCTGCTGGAGCAGCAGGGAAGGTGTCAGAGGTAGGTGCCATGGATCCAGCAGTATCATGCTGTGCAAGAGGGGGTACCAGTGCTGGTAGGGTCAGTCTGGTGCAATAAGTATTGTCCTTTGTTTGTCCTGTTTGAACTTTAGCAGAACCTTCGAGAAGAGAGGCAGGGAGGAAGACATAAACCGAGAGGCTTTCCCAGGTAAAGGACAGGGCATCCACTTTCCAAGTTTGACTGTGGGGAGTTCTTGTGCAGAATTTGTCCAATTGGTAGTTCTGGGGGAAGTCAAACAGGTCTACCTCTGGAGTCCCCCATTTGTTCCTCAAGAAGTTGAATATTTTTGGTTCCAGTTTCCATTCGTGTGGGTCCATGAGATTTCTGCTTAGGTCATCTGCCAGTGAATTTAGCTTGGCTGGCAGGAATAGAGCTTGTAGGTGCACTTGGTAGCTCAAAGCTGTGTTTCACAGAGCCATGGCTAGTCTGCAGAGAGGGCATGAGTGGGTTCCCCCATGCTTGTTTATGTACCACATAACTGTGGTGTTGCCTGTCTTTACCAATAATTGTCCTGGAAGGATGTGGTCTTTGAAGGTTGTCAGGGGAATTCTGTACAGCTATTTCTTTTTGGTTGATATGCAGGTGCATCTGACTCAGGTTCCATTTGCCCTGAATGCACTGCCGTGCCAAGTGAGCCCCGCCATGCATAGTCTGATGCGTCTGTTGTTAGGGTTTGGGTGGCAGGGGAGATTAAAAAGGAGCCCCTTGCTGTAGTGGCAGGTCTCTGCCCACCAAAGTAACTCTATCTTTATAAAGGGAATGATAGGAATCATTGATTCCAGGTCCTGAGAATGTTGACACCATTGGCTTTTTAGATACCATTGTAGTTTCCTCATATGTAGTCTTGCATATGGAATTAGTAGAATGCAAGAGGCCATGAACCCCAGGGCTTGCAAAATTTTCCTTGCAGATAGCTGGGTCTTTGTGGCCAGTAGTTTGAAGTAGGTTGTCAAATAAACTTGTTTCTCTGCCGTGAGGTAAGCCATCTGTGAAGTTGTGTTCAATTCTTGCTCCCAGGAATACAACCTGTTGGCAGGGTACTAGATTAGATTTCTTTTCATTTATGGTGTACCCCAGTGAGGTTAGAAGTTTCTTTACAAATGCCAGATGTTTTAATAGCATGTCATGGCTTTCTCCCTGAATCATATTTGAATACTTCTCTGCGTGTAAAATGCAATGGCTGGAGCTAGACACTTTGTGAAAACCCTGGGCGCAGTAGATAAGCCAAAGGGAAGTGTTGAGAACTGATAGTGCATGCAGCCTGCTCTGAAGCGTAGGTATTTCCTGCAAGATTCCCTTATTGGAATGTGCAGGTAAGCTTCCTTTAAGTCTAAGGTTGCCAACCAGGTATAGTTGCCTTGCATAGGAAGCAGCTGTTGAAGTGTTAGCATTATGAATTTTGGGGTTACCGAAAAGGTGTTTAGAATAGAGATGTCCAGGATAGGATGCCATGAGCTGTCTTTCCTGGGTACCTTGAAAAATCTTGAATAAAGACCTTGTCCCCTTTCTTCTGCTGGGGCAGGCTGAATAGCCCTGATACTTAGAAGAGAGAGAACCTGCTGTTGAGCCTCTGCCCACTGATTTTGGGGGGTAGGTCTGGCCAACTGTTTGGGGTTGGTAGGGTGTGGAAGTGGAATCTGTAGCCTTGGAAAACTATATTTAAAACCCATTTGTCCTGGGTAATGAGTTCCTGGTTTTTTGCATGCAGGGCGAGCTTTCCTCCTACGGGAGCAGGCAGTTGAGCAGGGCTTGGAAGGGGTAAGGTTAAGTCATTGTGACATTTTTCCATAGGGGGGTGTCTTACTACTTCCAGCTTTGGAAGTGGGAGCCCTCCACTGCCTAGGCCTGTGTATAGCCTGAGACTGTAACCTAGGTGGTCTGCTGTTCCTGGGTTTGGACTGAGAAGGCCTGGAAGAGACTGGAAAGGACTAGTTCTTTGAAGGCCAATGCCTACTAAATCTGGGAGGCTGTACTTGCAGGAAATATTTAACAGTTTGCATAGATTTAGCTTTTTCCTCCATCTTTTTGAGGACTACTTCTACTTTGTTGCCAAACAGGCGGTCTTGGTTTAAGGGAGCATCCAGTAATTTAGTTTTAACATGATCTGGCAAGTTTTGCTCCTTAAGCCAAGCATACCTTCTAAGTACAGACCCAGTGACAGCAGCCCTGCATGATGCTTCTAGAGTCAAAACCATATTGCAAAGTATGTTTACCAACTTGTTCAGCAGAATGCATTAAATCCTGTAATTCTTTATGTTCAGCACAGTCAAGAATCAACCTCATTTTCTGTTTAAGTAGTCCCATAATATGCTGCTGATACTTTAACATACGAAACTGGCAATTTAAGGCTCTAATGGCCAAAGTAGCAGAAGTGTATACCTTCTTACCCCATCTGTCCAAGGCCCTAGAATCTCTATCAGAGTGGGTAGGATTTTTGGCAGCAGTTGCCTTAATGCTCTTTGGTCCTTGGGAAATGGTCCCTGGATCCACAGTAGGATTCTTGAAGAGGAACTTGAAAGAGTCAGGTACTCTAATACCCGTCAGGTTTTCTGGGAGCTGGAGGTAAAGTGTCTGGGGACAGGCTAGATTCCAAGAAGGCGTCATCTACAATGTCCACAACAGGAGGTATAGCTAAAGGCCTGTGTTGAGGGAGGAGTAAGAATTCTCCAAGTCTCTTTTTGGAGTCAGAGTAATCCTGGCTTTCCCAGAGGAAATGCTCTCTAAGAGTGTGCAAGGTTTCACCAAAAGAAAAATCTTCAAACAAGTCACCAAAGTATCACCACGGCTCAGGAGCTTCAATTTTTAAGTTGCAGTTCGTTTTCAAATATATTTGAATAAACAAATTGCAACTTAAAAACTGAAGCTCCTGAGCCGTGGTGGTACTTTGGTGACTTGTTTGAAGTTTTCTTTGCATTTTGCATCTGCACTGCTTAGTACCTTCACCCCGAAGCTGTTTACAGGATATATTGAAAAGAAAAATCTTCTGGAGGGGAAGCAGAGGGAATCAAATCCTCTGCATCAGAATCCTCATAGGTAGATAAGGGCGAGTCCTGGTAATCAGAAGAAACAGATATTTCAGAATCTTAATCAGAAGAATCAGAAGGAAAATCAATTCTAGGTCTCTTAGAGGGGGAAGGCTGGCTTCCCCTAATTAAAGTAATAAGGTCTTCAGCCATTCTAAGCATTTGTTTTTTAGGCATATGGGCCTGACCATGCAGTTTGGACGTTGGTTTTTCTAGGCATGGGTCGAGTTTTAGGCCTGGATGAAGATGATGGTGTTGGTTTAAAATGCAAATCTGTAGGCCTGAATACACCCTCAGAAGCCGGTACCTGCACAGCGGCTCCAGACCCATCAAAGGTAGAGACATCCGCAGGTTCCATAGTTGAAGAAGCATCTCGCGGCATACCGGACTCCAAAAGAGTCTCAGTAGAGGCCTGCGAATCTGAAGTAGCTGGTATCAGGGGCTGCGAATGCGCCTCACTGAGTACTGGTGAACTGGTGACTAACTTAATGGAAGCGTCGGCAGTTTTGGACCTCTGAGGTCTGTCTCTATTTATCCTTACATTTTTTCGGAAAATCAGTAGTCGGATGGCTTATCAAAGCCATTTCTGGATAGTTAAACAAAGTACCAAAATAATTTGCTGCGAAAATACACGATGAATAGTTCGGGGGTTGAATAAGGCACAAAACCGACAGCGAGGGACATCGTGGTCTGGGCCTAAGCAAGGAATGCAGTACGAATGAAAATCTTTATGATGTATTTGCTTTCCACAGGTAAGACAATTGTTAACTTTTACTGACATCGGTTAAGAGCAAGAAAAAGGATCCCCAATGGGGTACTTAGCTTTTTTCGAAGACTTCGGTTCTGAAACTCGAAAACAAAAATTTCAGGAGTCTGCCAACTGGCACTTGCAAACTGCTTCTGCTACCGGCATTGTGCGGCAAGAAAGACTGATGCAATGGCGTTGGCTGCATGTTTTATACCCCTGACGACCTGACGTCATGGAAGAAGAGACCGCATCCAACACAGGAATCCAAGACTCTGGCATTCAGGCCGGCTGAGGGCTACCTGCAGGCAGAGAACCCAAATGTAATGACTGCAACAGTGAAACACGAAAAACATCTTGCCCTTCTTGCAAAAAACTGGATGTCCATTACTCAGAACCGATGGGTCGGAAACATTGCATCCCGGAAGTACAAATTCTACATCCATTCACTGCTAACCCTAAGCGCGTTTCCAGACCTTCATCCAAACCAGTGGGCAGAGGCTCAAAAGCAAGTACTTTCCGTGCTCAATATCAGAGCTATTCAACCTGTTCCAGTAGAACAAAGGGGTCACGGTTTCTACTCCAAGCTTTTCCTGGTGCCCAGAAAAGAGGGCTCTTGGCGCCCAATCCTGGATTGTTCAGTTCTCAACACCTTTCTGATAGTCCCACAATTCAAGATGCTTACCCTGCAACAGCTTCTCCCTATGCTAGTAAAGGATGCCTGGTTAGTCACTCTAGACTTAAAAGAAGCTTATCTGCACATCCCCATAAGGGAGTCATGCAGGAAATAGCTACATTTCATGGCAGGCTCTATGCACTATATCAGTTCTCGGCACTTCCCATCTACTGCACCCAGAGTATTCACAAAGTGCCTGGCTCCAGCCATTGCATACTGCAGGCAGAGAAATATCCAAATGTTCCCATACTTGGACGACTGCCTGATTCAAGTGGACAGTCATTTATTGCTACTTCAGCACCTGGCATTTGTAAAAAGCCTTCTCATTTCATTGGAATACACTATCAACAAAAATAGATCACAGCTGGTATGCAGTCAAAAGACTGTATTCCTGGGAGCAAGCTTGGACACAACTTCCCAGATGGCATTTCTCACTTCAGAAAAATAGGTCTAACTGACAAACTAATTTGAACAAATGGCCACCAGAACCCAGCTAACTGCAAGCCCTAGGGTTCATGGCCTCATGTATTCTGCTAATTCCATATGCAAGACTGCATATGAGGAAACGTCAATAGTATTTAAAAAAACTTTGGTGCCAACATTCTCAGAACCTGGAAATGGTCATTCCTATCATACCTTGTGTCTAACGGTAGAGTTCCTTTGGTGGGCAGAAGCATGCAATCACAACAAGGGACTGTTTTCTTTCAACCTCTCGCCACCAAAACCCTGACAACAGGCACATCAGACTATGCATGGGGGTCTCACATGACAGGCAAATGCATTCAGGGCCACTGGAGCTCAGGGCAGATTCTCTTGCACATCAATCAAAAAGAGATGCTAGCTGTACAGAATGCTCTGATAAGCCTTCAAATACCTAATCCTTCCAGGACAACTGATTATAAAAACAGACAACACCACAGTTATGTGGTACATAGACATGCAGGGGAGAACCCATTCTTACCCACTCTGCAGGTTAGCCATGGCCCTGTGGAACACAGTCTTGAGCAACCAACAGCATCTACAAGCTCAATTCCTACCAGGCAAACAAAATTCACTGGCAGACGACAAGCAGAAATCTCCAAGACCCATACGAGTGGAAAGTGGAGCCAAACACCTTCAACCTTCTGATACAGAGGTGGGGGACACCAGAGGCGGACCTCTTTGCCTCCCCAGAGAACCACCAGTTGAGTAAATACTGCACCAGGAACCCTCACAGCAGGGCCTGGAAGGTGGATGCCCTATCCTTTCAATGGGAAAACCTCTCAATTTATGCCTTTCCCCCTCTGCCCCTTCTCTCAAGAGTACTACTCGAGATAAAACAGGACAGACCAAGGGAAATTCTTATTGCCCCAGACTGGCCATTCCATCACTGGTAGCCACTCTTACGCAGCCTGACAACAGTGCCACCCTGGCACTTTCACCAGACTCCTACCCTACTGTCTCAGCAGGAGGGACAGATTTTGCATCCACGATTACAAACCCTAAACCTTGCAGCCTGGCTTATCCCTTGAATACCCCACCAGCAACCCTCAGCAAACAGGTGCTGGACGTCATTCTTGATACCAGAAGGCCTAGTACTAGGAAATCCTATGCTGAAAAGTGGAAAAGATATTGCTCTTGGAATCAGTCTCACGGGAAGGTCACAGCAGTGCCATCCTTTCCTCTAATCCTGGATTACCTAGCAGATCTACTCCACAGAGGCCTATCCTTCTCCTCCATTAAGATTCATGCCTCTACCGTCTCAGCTCAATATAATACTGAGCTGCCTCTATTTTCTCACCTTCTCATCCAACAATTCCTGAGGGGCTAACAACTTAAGGCCCCCTAGGAGAGCACCCACCCCTGCCTGGGACCTTAACTTTGTACTGAAAAAGCTCACGTTTCTCCCTTTTGAACCTGCTGCCTCAGCAGAGTTAAAATTCCTCTCTTGGAAAACAGCCTTGCTTTTAGCCATAACTTCAGCAAGAAGAGTGCCCGAGTTACAGGCACTAATGGCTGTGGAACCCTTCATTATTTTCCAAGCTGACAGGGTTTCCCTCAGGACTAGCCCATCGTTTATGCCTAAGGTAGTGTCCAGTGTGGCTCTAAACCAATCCATCCATTTGCCAATCTTCTTCCCTAACCCTCAGAATAAAAGGGGAAAGGATCCTGCACTCCTTGGACGTGCACAGACAGCTCAGGTTCTATTTTGACAGGACAAAGCCTTTCAGAAAATCTGACCAGCTGCTAGTCAGCTTTGCTACAGAGGCAGAGGGTAAGGCCATTTCAAAACAAACTATTTCCAAATGGATATCACACTGCATCTATTTCTGCTACAAGCACCATGGAAAACCTACCCCACAGGGAATCAGACCACATTCCACTAGGGCTACTTCCACCTCTACAGCATTTCTCTGGGGAGTCCCTACCAGGGTCATTCTGGAAGCTGCAACCTGGAGTTCTGTACACACCTTCACCAAGCATTACCACCTACCTATCTTTTCTAAATCTAGGGCTGGATTTGCTACAGCAGTTTTGCAAGGCCCACTAGCCAGCCCTAACACTTCTTGATTGCCTCCACCCTTCCTCAGCTTTGGGAATCAACTCAAGTGTGATGACTGCAACAGTGAAACACGAAGAACATAATACAGTTGTGTACACTTACCATAAATGTAGATGTTGAGTGTATTCACTGTTGCAGTCCTGGTTTCTCTCCCTCAGGCCCCCTGGCTTTCTCTATCTTTCTACCTCTCCTCTCTATGGCCATTCCTAATGGCACTGGTATTTACTTTTTACTGGTGGTGTTCCCCACCATATACTAGCTCTCTATTTGGGGGCTGCTTACATTTGGGGTAAGAAAAACTGATGTAATGGCATCAGCTGCCTGTTTTATACCCCTGACGACCTGAGGTCATGGAAGAAGTGACAGCATCTGACACAGAAATACTAAGACTCTGGTATTCGGGACGACTGAGGGCTACCTGCAGGCAGATAACCCAAGTGTGATGACTGCAACAGTGAATACACTCGAACATCTACATTTATGGTAAGTGTACACAACTGTACTTTCTCCTGGGTATCAGGTTCAAGAGAAAGTACAGTTGTACACACTTACCATAAATGTAGATGTTGTGTGTATTCACTGTTGCAGTCATCACCTGTGGGTTATCCCTGCTGTGGTAGCCCTCGACCAGCCCGAATACCAAAGTCAATGTTTTTCTGCATTGGGTGCAGTCACCTGTAGTCTGACATCAGGTCATCAGTGCTATAAAGCAAGGCAGCTGACATCATTACATCAGTCTTTCTTTCCGTGGAGCCCATAGCAGAAGCAGTTCGTACGAGTGCGGGTCGGTTGCTAGCAGAGTTTGAATTTCAGCTGAAAACATCTAAAGCCAAGTACCCTGTTACCATCAACCAGGTGTCCTACATGAAACCTATACAGAAAGATAATGGCAAGTTGCACTTAAACATAAACTATCCACCAAACAGAACTGGAAAAAATGTTTAGAGGTCATGAGTTATGACAACCCATATTAAACTCTAGAATATTCTTCCATATGAACATATGTGGAAACATCACTAAGGTACCTAAAGCTAGGAAATTATTTTAGTTCTCCTAAGAGAGGCCAAAAGCTTAACAAGAAGGAACACAGAATATTGGTTTAGCTGTGGCCAAATAGGATAATGTCAGCTTTCCCCAAAGGAAGACCTCTAAACAGGGTCCCAAATCCAACCTGCAGAACTCAAGAGGAAATTAGACTAAAGAACTAAGGGTCTTTGAGACCAGAGGCCTGAAGATCTCAAAAAAGGGGCCCTTTGCAGAACCCCTTTGCTCTTGCCTCAGAGTCCCCCTGTGCCTGTGCTGCCACCCAGTATTGTTCTAATTCCAATGCAATGCCCCAAGAGTGGAACATCTGAGATCAGCTATATGTCATACACTTTCACATCAGGGAAAGAAGGCAGAAAGGGAAAAACACTTCAGTATGCCAAAAATATGATGCCAGACCAGGACGATATGGAGCACCTGGTATAGATTTGCAGAAGAAAATGAGACAATGAAGGGCCAAAGGGGTAGTGCACAAGAAAATCAATACCATTAACTGTTTGCCTAGATCACTATGTCTGGTCAAGTGAATCCTAGACCACTGACCTAGCCATTAGTCAATAAGGCTTACACATCACTCTGACATGAAAATGAAGATCTGCTCTAGCTAACGTAACACCACCCTAGGATGTCTCTCTGATGTTAATCTGCCAGGTCCACATCAAAATGCAACCGTCTTAGAACTGGACAACATGGTAAAAATTTCCTCTTGGTGACCCCATAGAATGGATCCTACAAAAGATCTGCTTTTGAGATTCAAACTGCCTGCGAGGCTTCAACTACATGTATGGTGAAAAAAGATGGGTCATCCAGATGGAATACCTGGACTAAGATGTTTTCCTGGTTATGAAGTAGCCAGGTACAACGGATGCACCGAACACGTACAACAGAGTGGTCCATAATGCAACTGATCATCTCCCATGGCAAACCTGAGGTCATCACGGGAACTATATGACCAGCACCCATCTCAAGCATTCCCAATTGCTACTCCAATAGCACATACCCCAAATAGGTCACTCAATGAACTTATGGGTCCCAAAACAACAGGACCTGGCCTGCTTTCAGAAGGAAGTGAATCACTGGCACCAGCTGCTAAGGAACTGGGTACTACAATGCTTACAAAGAAGAAGAGGGGGTGTTGAAATATAAACAAAGTCCCTCAAGGATGGCCACACACTGTCAAACTTTCCAAATCCCTTGGAGATGTTTGCTAAACACCTGCACATGATAGACCTGTAGAGGAATCTGGCAACCAAAAATACGACCCCGGGTTTCTATGTAATGAGCTGCAGAGTCTCTGTAACATCAAGAAGGCAGTGCTGCCCAAACCTTGCATCCCCTTCCAGGAATGCCTTTAACTGAAGCCATGCTGAGAAATAAACACTGGGCAGATGCCATCTACTAGGTGACCTGTTATATCTACGCATTAACTGGCAGAAACAAAATGGTTACAGAAAAGATAAGGCTGTAAGTAATGGCTAAACAACTGATGGGGGCCATTCAACTTGGGATGAGGTTAACAAATACTCATTAGTAAGTTAAGCCTACTTTCTTACACAGCACAAGGAGTCCCAAGGTGACGGATGCTGTGCCGGTAAGGCAAGCATCCGACCAACCAAACATTTTTGTTATAGCTGACTCCATTGTAAGACATACAGATGTACTCTTATCAGGCTGAGCAAGGAAAGAGAGTGACAGTTAGTTGCTTGTCTAGTGCCACGATCCATCAGATCATGCATGCACTCAAGTCCTTGAACAACAAGTACCAGTATGACTATGTCAAGGTTAGCGCCAATATCAATGACTTGAGGTGTACTGCCCTTGACTATATGAAGGCAGACATGAGGGAGCTGTCAGTCTATGTCTCCAAGGCAGGTATGAGCCTAGCATTGCGCAAATTCTACCTTCTCTAAGGATGATGTCACAATGAGCAAAACATTACAGACTTCAATAATTGTTTTAGTTTTTGGTGTCATTCAAAGGGGATCCAATATTTGTCAGCCTGGGAGGATATGATAGTCAGACCATGCTGCTTCTTCAATGATGGCCTGCACATCTCCCCATCAAGGGGTTTGATTACTGGTCAAGACATTGTCCATCCCATATTGCCACTTTTAGACAATGCCAACCTGATATACCTACCAATATAATGAAACCAGCAAAGGAAAATATGAAGGTGTTATGGATCAATGCTAGGAGCTTAAACAAAAAAAATCTGCTTCCTACAAGCTCTACATTAAGGTCTGTGTAGTGACTGAGACATGGTTTAAAATGGCAGAGAACACTCTAGATGCGAGGGCCATAATGTCTTCCACCATTCTACACCAGCTGCTGCACAGTAGCGGAAAAAGGTAGAGTCTCAATCTTCATCCAGAAGAGACTCAAATGAACACTGGTAAAGCATCATGATGGATTAGAGATTCTTTACGTCCAAATAACTATCAGAAAGGTCCAATACCATACATTATGTAGCTACAGAAATCTCTCTATGACACAAGCCATAACACCTATCAATAGGAACTGGAATCACTCGGTATTAAACCCAATAACATTTTCTTAGGTGATATGAACTGTGCAATTATAGACTGGGAAACCTGCACCACCAATAGTGCACAAGCACAGAGATTCCTGGACTTTTAAATACAAATACCCTGAAACAATTAGTCAGAGTAACCACTAGAGGCAACATCCTGGATCTTTTCCTTAGTAATATGGGGGCATCTTACACCATCCCTCTCGTATCCTCATCACTTGTTAGGTCTGACCATAAAGCCATTTCTGAAATAAAATTGAAATTTGATATCTCTTCCACCCAAGGTACCTTTAGAAACTTCTCGAAGACAAACTGCTTACCCATAAGTGATACACTAGCAAGCTTCCATATCCCTCCAAACAATGTTAACACCACTGAATACAAGGAAACATACACCATTACACTATACCAGCATGCAAACAGCTGTATAGATGCAGTTGTACCCTGTAGGATCAAGCCCAGGGAAACCCCAGAAACAAAACTTAAACCAAATGCAGCAATTTATTTCCCCTATTCCTCCCTCAGGAGGATGTCCCATAGCTGCTCTCATCCAGAGAGAGCATCAGGTTTCCTCAATGCCCTTCCCGTGATTCCCTTTAATCATACACTCTTGACCTAGATGCACAAGGCTAAATTCATTCTAATAGCTCTCTTTTGGTCCAAAGGAATGAGGTTCCCCTGCTACAGCCTCACCTCCTGGACAAGCGCCTATTTCTGAGGCCACCTCAAGATTATCAAAAAAGCAAAAGCTGTTTGCTATCTTGGTAAGCCCACTGGACACACAGTCCTTTTTCTTGGTCAGTCTGAGAGCAATGTCTGGTTTAGTTACTTGCTTAGAGTTACATAGATGGCATATGGACCCCCTCCTCTTACATAGGGTAATAGTGCCTCTTTTAAAAGGGCAAAGCATTTCTGAAGGATACTTTTCTTCTTCAATCACAAGTTAGGATCCTTTACTCTTTGGGACTTGTATTTTTACTTGGAATATGTAACTGCCATTGGAACTTGCCACCACCACTGATCTCAAAATTTGCTTTCTGCTACACTCTTTAGCAGGTAGCCAACATTACTACCAAAAGAATTTCAGGGCTTCAAGGAAAACAGTATCCCTGAGAGCAAACCATTCATTCATGCCATGGATGCAACAAGGACAAATTTCAATTGGGCTATCAATCTATCAGTATTATTTCTAAATTACTCTAACAGTGAAAAATAGCACTCTGACACTTTCTGGACCAAACCAACTTAATCAATCAGAGAAATTCTCAGTTATTTGATTCATACTAAACAAAATTATCTAGAGTCAAAAGTAATCAAAATGAACTCTTTCAAATGTCTCTCAAGTTGCATTTAATTTTCTTTCAAAAACATACAACCTTAACAGCTGGACCTACTAGATTACATTTATGCAGTGACTACATGGGCATCACTGAACATTTCTGCATGTCATGGGATCACTAGATCCAAGAATTCCTTTTAGTGCCACCATTGTCTGCACAATTCTGTCATAAGGATCCACCTAAGAAGTTAGCTTTGGACTTGGTCCAATAGGTAATGAGGACTGAACTCCAATCCCAGGGATGAAAGTTGCACATTTAACTTAATGACAGCTCTTGATGAATGATATTGTCATTACTATCCATCTTTCCCTCAGCCTTAGCCTGGCCAAGAAGTTATAGGTTAATGCATTCATTCATTATGTTGTTAGTTTACGATTATTGTTCTACAGCTTCTGCTTCATAGAGACATCTGAAACACAGAGACCTCTGCACCTAGTATATATTTTTTCTGAGCATCATACTAACATGGATTTTTTTCAGGTCACATTATGTCTACAAATGTCTAAATGAATGCATTTAACAAAAAATTCAATATTGCTAATCTAAAAACAATATATTTAACAGGTTTAGTGGGGACAGCTAAAAATGTTACTTGCATTTACTAAGAGCTTGGGGGCAGCATTTTAAAGATGTGTCCACCTTTAAGTGATGGGTGCTGGGGAGGGTAGCACAAAAGTACAAAATGGAATTTGCTGGCTACACCCCTGCTCTGCACCACAGTATTATGGGTAAAATGGGAGTGGTTAGGGAGCTTATGAAAGCTAAAACACACTGATGCACAACATGTCAACACCACAAATGGACCAATGGAAGCTACATCTAATCAATTATTTACTGAAATGTTCATAGCAACCACTACGCTAATGGATCAAACTAAGATACACCAATTAGCCAGAAGAACTCCACAAACATAAGCACTTTCATCTTACAGTACAGCAAAACTTCATTAGAACTAATTAATCACTAAACCCAAACCCTTAAATAGCCTCCTCTGCAATCATATCTACATTGCACAACATTAAGTGATGATGGTTGGCATAATGGTTAAGGTAGTTCCCTTACAGACACAAAGTTCAGGGTTTGATTCTCACATGGAGTCATTGGCTAGGCTTAAAATGGCCGACAAGTGCAGTTAGCCTCGTACTAACCTATGAATTATTAGTTCCAACACTATGGCTGGGGCAGCCATTGTGACATACTTTTCAACTGTCCAGACTTTTGCAGACTGTCTGGAGATTTAGCTCATATGTTTGGCATGTTCTGCAGAACATTTGTGGTTTTCCAACAGATCACGGAGGACTGAAGGCACTAAATAATGACATACATTTGAGTTTGACTTTGTAACCTTCAGAAAATGATTGCTAGAAATCCTGTCATTCTAGCAACTTTCTTAGTTTATAAGAGCAGCATTTAAAATCTGCCTGTTTTTTTGGGCCTTTGTTTCCCCAGTATATTTAGTCTTTGTCCAGATTTCTTGCTGTAAGAAGTTGAGATATGCATTGTGACATGATTTTATCTGACTGCCATGGCCACATTCAAATTCTCCACAACAGAATGCCATCTTAATCCTGTCTTTTCCTTCGGAATTTAGTCATTTTCAAGCATCTGCTGAGACAGTTGTCACAGGCTGTGATGTCTTCACAGGCTTTTACATCCCTTTCTAAGGAGCAATGGTTACTTTCCCAATTTTCAAACAGAATAGTCAAAACTATAACAATGCAAGTAAGCGAGATGAAACCAGCTACATAAAAGCAATAAAATTAGTCAGTGGTGCAAATTAGATCAAGAAAACTGATAATATGGCCAAATCCTTAGCTAGCTTGGGTGAAAGGGGGCAGCTGTCCCAGGCATAATCTGTTAGGGAGCATAACTGGTACTGTAGGTGTGGTGCTAGTCACTCCCTGTAAGCTTAGCTTAGTATCCGCAATGATTTAAGCAGCTGAAATACCAAACTGCAGCTGCTTAAGTGCAAGTCTGTCAGTGTTATGTATTAGGAAGTGTATTAGCATTAAGCCAGTATTGTAACTCTATTTCAACTTCTCAAAGGTGTTCAACAAAATGCTACACAATACCATGTTGCCTAGTGTGAAGATTTTTTAGTGAAGTAAGCAATAAGTGAAATGTAGCGAAGACAAGCTTTGTGAACATAGTTTTGCTTGACTGAAAGTTTTTTTGGGGGGTCCTCAGCGTCACACTTGGGAAGGGGGAGGACTTTGAAATGAAGATTATTTGCAAAGTGCTACAGAAGACTAAATCACAATATCTTGAATCATAAAAATCCTTACACCAAAAGACAAAATTAAATTCTTCTGAAATATTAAAATAGTCCCATAGAGAAGGTACAGTTGATCAAGTCCTACTTACCTGTAACAGTAGATGTTAGAATTCCTCAAGGCCTCAGTGGCAGTTTGGGTGATCTGCCAAGGTAATTCAGTAGTGGCCAGCTTTCAGAAATCCCAGACTCCCTGACTTCACTCCTTGGCTCTTCCTGTGACAGCTAATTGATGAAGCCTACAGTTGTCACATCAAAGTAAGTGTTAAGATTTTTTTTCACTTCCCCAAAGAAGTGAGGAAAGTACCTGAACCCAGAATCATATAGCAAGAGTAAATTTGAAGCTAATCACAACATCAGATAAAAAACAAACCCAACAACCAAATCAAACAGGTTGAAACACACCAACTACGCACATTCTGGGGGACTGTAGATGGGTGCTGCTACTGAAGCAGTGAGGAATTTGAACACCTACTGTTACATTTCAAAGTCCACCGCTTCCCAAGTGTGATGCTGAGGACCCCCCCAAAAAAAACTTTCAGTCAAGCAAAAATATGTTCACAAAGCCCGTCTTTGTTACATTTCACTTATTGCTTACTTCATTAAAAACTGTATAACATATACATCACTCCCACTGCTTCAGTGAATACTGGGTAGATTCCAAACACATACCCTACCTGGAAGAAGAAAGGATAATGATCCAGGTGCCCCTGAAGAATGGTCCTGGCAAAGCTTGCTTTGGAACTTGAAAAAGAATCCAGTCTGTAGTGCTTTGTGATAGTATGAATAGAGGAACAGGTTGCTGCCTCTAGAAGGCATCTAGAGTCGACTCCTTTCTAACATGCCATCAAAGAGGATAACACCCTAGTCAGGTGAGCCTTAACATTGCCTGGAAGAGATTTACCAAGGCGGGAGTAACAGAAAAAAACAGCAAAGGACAACCATCACGCAATGCCCCTTTAAACATCTGTCTCCTCAGTCTGTCCCTCAAGATATATTTAAAACTGGCTCACCTCCAGCTATCACACAACACCAAATCACATAAGTGCCATCAAAAGCTAAAAATAGTTTATCAATGGATCCCAATATCCCTGGATGCATCTTAAATAGCATGAAGCACAGTTCAGTCACATCCCTAGCCTCCATACAGGTTTTGTAACAAGCAAATGGAGAACAGCTACAGTCACTCCCCTGGCAAAAGGGAGGTCCTTCCACAGACCCAAGCAATTGCAGATGCACAAGTCTGACCAGCATTATATGCAAAGGCATGGAAAGAATTAGCATGGAAGTAATCACTCAATCAGGCCATAGTGAGCCTCGAAACACTGGGCCTGTCTCAGTTTGGATTCATCGATTTTTGAAAAGGTCACCAAAGCAATGGATGAAGGCAAAATGGTACACACCACATACCATGACCTGGTCAAAGCTTCAAAAATAATTCCCCACTGAGGCATAGTAGAAAAGCTAAATAAACTGATGTGTCACCCACTAGATTGTTAACTGGCTCACAGATACAACACAGATAAGCAAAATAGGGAAATTTCTCCTCCACAGAGAGACCAGTAACCAGTGGAAACACCAAGTTTTATGCTGAGACTCTTCTGTTTGGCATCCAGTTTTCTTTAGTAAAAGCCAATGCCAGACCACTCCAAGGTAGGAATAGTCATTAAAACCCCAAATGACTTAGCCATCCTGCAGGAAAGTTTGCCTCAAATAAAAAAAAAAAAAAACTGGTGTCAAAATCATGGTCTGAAACTAAATGCCAAAAAATCCATTATTGTTTCCTTTGGGAAGCCATCTTTCCCAGGGAACTATCACACTGGCAACACACCCCTAAGAGCTGACTCACGGTTTTGGAATTTGGGAAGTTATGTGGACAGTGACCTAACTTTTGATCAACATGTGTTTATTGTTGTAAGAAAGTCTTTCTATATTGCACAGCTTATAAACAAAGGGATAGTGCTACACCTAGGGAGATCACTGTATCCCTTTGCTCAGCTCTGATTAAGTCAGTCATTGAATATAATGCCCCCTTTGGCATGTACCTGCCCAGAAACATGCAACAACTGGAATGCTCACAGAGATACCTTACTGAAAAGATATAAGGCCTAAACATGTCTTACATGGACTAACTCAAAGTCTTGTCACTACACTCTTTATCCTACAGACTGCTAAGAGGTGACCTGTACTACTAATGGACAGAGGCAGCTCCTAAATGCTTTATTCCAAGCCTGGGGCCCTTCACATTCTCTATGGTATAATCCCAGTTATTGTCATTAGGGGTAATATATAATTACTTGACCACGGGATGAGTAAGGTCAGTCTATAACCAAATGGGATAGGCTGTGTTGAGCACGAAAAGGAAAAATAATGAGGCTTAAAATAGTCCGCAAGGGCAGATAGCCTTGTATTTACCTATGAACCTTTAATAGTTTCCTAAGAGACAGGCTAACCTTTGTTATTCCCCATAAAGAAGATAAACATCTGTTCAGTATTCCTAAAGAGCTTTATTCTGTCAAAGTAGAACCTGAGCTGCCTGTGTACATCGGTTTGTCAAATCTCTTCTCCCTTGTTTTTAGATCAGAATAGAACACTAGGTGACTCATGGCTTGAGTTAAGGTAAATTCAGAAAAAACTTTAGGCTTAATGATGGATTTAGTGCCTAACCCAACCCTGTCCTTGTGAAAAATCAGACAGGGTTAGCCCACCATGAAAACATGCAGCTCAGAGACTTGCCTTGTAGATGTCACGGTAATGAGTAAAACAGTCTTCCAAGTAATAAACCATAAATCAGCCTGAGAGGTAAAGTCCAAAGGAGGTAAGATCAGTTTTTCAAGAAAAAAGTTGAGATCCCATGGAAGTTGGAATTTGCTTTCAAGGGGGTCTCACATGCAGCATATTCCTTTCATAAACTGTTTGACCACAAACAGAGATAAAAGAGGAGGAGCCATAGGCAGGCGAGCTGAGATGGCCGCAAGATTCACTTTGATAGAAGCAAATTACAAATGATCTCCAAGTAGCTCACACAGATATTTTAATACCAGAGGGGTCAAAACCCTTTTAGGACCTCTGTTATTGACTAGGAATGCACAGAAAACCTCTTCCACTTGCATGCATAACATTTTCTAGTTGCATGTTTTCTTGCCTCCTTAAATACTTACTGCACATCCTAATGGAACAAGTGCCTATTATCAAAACAGGACCTTCTAGACTGTCAGTTGAAAATACTCTAAGCTGGGGTGCACCATTCTCTCCTGATGCTGTATGAGCAGATCCAGTCCGTTTGGAAGCTTGTGGCAACATCCCTCAGCCAATTCCACTGAAAGGAAGAAAGTACAGTTGTGTACACTTACCATAAATTTAGATGTTCAACTGTATTCATTGTTGTAGTCATCACACTTGGGTTATCTGCCTGCAGGTAACCCTCAGTCAGCCCGAATGCCAGAGTCTTGGGATTTCTGTGTCGGATGCTGTCGCTTCTTCCATGATGTCAGGTCATCAGGGGTATAAAACATGCATCCGACACCATTACATCAGTTTATCTTGCCCCAGATGTCAAGAGCCCCCAAAATAGGAAGCAATTACATGGTGTGGAAGAATTCTAGTAAAAAGTAAATACCATTGCCATAAATTATGGCCAAAAAAGAGGATAGGTAGAAAGTATAGAAAAGTCAGGGTGCTGAACAGAGGGTAACCAGGACTGCAACAGTGAATACACTCGAACATCTACATTTATGTTAAGTGCACACAACTGCACTATGTTCTTTGTGTTTCACTGTTGCAGTCATCACACTTGGGTTGATTCCCAAAGCTGAGGAAGGGTGGAGGCAGTTAAAAATCATTAGGGCTGGCTAGCAGGCCTTGTAAGACTGCTGTAGCAAATCCAGCTCTGGAATTAGAAAAAATAGGCAAGTGGTAATGCTTGGTGAAGGTGTGTACAGAACTCCAAGTTGCAGCTTCCAGGATGTCCCTGGTGGGGACTCCCCTGAGAAATGGTGTAGAGGTTCAGGTAGCCATAGTGGAATGGGTTCTGATCCCCTGTGGGGTAGGTTTTCCATGGCATTTGTAGCAGAAGTGGATGCAGTGTGCTATCCATTTGGTGATGGTTTGCTTTGAGATTGCCTTGCCCTCTGCCCCTGAAGCAAAGCTAACTAGCAGCTGGTCAGATTTTCTGAAAGGTTTAGTCCTGTCAAGGTAGAACCTAAGCTCCCTTTACACATCCAAAGAGTGCAGGATCCTTTCCCCTTTATTCTGAGGATTAGGGAAAAAAGTTAGTAAATGGATGGATTGGTTTAAAGCCACACTAGATATCACCTTGGGCATAAATGATGGGTTAGTTCTGAGGGAAACCCTGCCCGCATGGAAGATAATGAAGGGTTCCACCGCCATAAGGGCCTCCAACTCAGACATTCATCTCGCTGAAGTGATGACTAGAAGTAAGGCTGATTACAAGAGAGGAATTTTAACTCTGCTGTAGCAGCAGGCTCAAAGGGGGGAAGCGTGAGCTTCTCTGGTACAAAGTTAAGGTCCCAGGATGGAGTGGGAGCTCTCCTCGGGGGTCTTAAATTGTTAGCTCCTCTTAGGAACTGTTTTACCAGAGGGTGAGAGAAGATGGGTGTCTCAGAATTGTAATGAGCTGAGATGACAGAGGCATGAATCTTAATTGAAGAGAAGCATAGGCCTTTGTGTAGTAGTTCTGCTAGATAATCCAGGATTTTAGTAAGTTGGAACGGTTGTGTCCTTTCCTTGAGACTGGCTCCAAGAACAGTATCTTTTCCACTTTTCTGAATAGGATTTCCTAGTACTGGGCTTCCTGGCCTCAAGGATGACATCCAGCACCTGTTTGCTGAGGGTTGTTGGTGATGCATTCAGGGGATGAGCCAGGCTGCTAGGTTCAGGGTTTGCAGCTGAGGATGCAAAATCTGGCCATCCTGCTGGGACAGCAGGGAAGGGGTCTGAGGCAAGTGCCAGGGTGGCACTACTGTCAGACTGCATAAAAGCGGGTACCAGTGCTGGTGTGGCCAGTCTGGTGCAATCAGGATTGTCCTTGGCTTGTCCTGTTGACCTTGAGTAATACTTTCGAGAGAAGGGGCAGAGGGGGAAAGGCATAGAGAGGTTTTTTCCATGTAAAGGACAGAGCATCCACTTTCCATGCTTGGTTGTGGGGAGTTATGGTGCAAAATTTGCTCAACTGATGGTTCTGGGGAGGCAAAGAGGTCCACCTCTGGTGCCCCCCACCTGTAGATCAGAAGCTTGAATAATTTCCACTCGTGTAGGTCCATTAGATTTCTGCTTAAGTCATCTGCCAGTGAATTTAGTTTGCCTGGCAGGAATTGAGCTTGCAGGTGCACTTGATTGCTCAAGACTGTGTTCCACAGAGCCATGGCTAACCTGCAGAGTCGGTAGGAATGAGTTCCCCCCTGCTTGTTTACGTACCACATAACTGTGGTGTTGTCTTTCTTTGTCAAAAGTTGCCCTGGAAGGATAACGTATTTGAAGGCTGAACGTGCATTCTGTACAGCTAACATTTCTTTTTGATTGATATGCAGGTGCATTTGTCTTGGGCTCCATTTGCCGGCCATGTGAGCCCCCCATGCATAGTCTGATGTGTCTGTTGTCAGGGTTTGTGCGGCGGGGGTTTGAATGAAAGGGAGTCCCTTGTTGTGGTGGCAGGCCTCTGCCCACCAAAGGAACTCTGTCCTTAGGCAAGGAATGATCAGAATCGTTGTTTCCAGGTCCTGAGAATGTTGACACCAGAGACTTTTAAAGTACCACTGAAGTTTCCTCATATGCAGTCTTGCAGATGGAATTAGAAGAATGCAAGAGGCCATGAACCCTAGGGCTTGCAGTATTTTTCTTGCAGATAGCTGGGTTTGGGTGGCCAGTATTTTGAAGTAGTTTGTCAAATAAACCTGTTTTTCTGGAGTGAGGAATGCCATCTGGGAAGTTGTGTTCAATCTTGCTCCCCGGAATACAATCTTTTGGCTGGGTACCAGATGTGATTTCTTTTCATTGATGGTATACCCTAGAGAAGTCAGAAGTCTCTTTACAAATGTCAGATGCTGAAGTAGCAATTCCTGACTGCCCGCCTGAATCAGGCAATCATCCAAATATGGGTAAATTTGAATTTTTCTCTGCCTGCAGTATGCAATGGCTGGAGCCAGGCATTTTGTGAATACCCTGGGTGCAGTAGATAAGCCAAAGGGAAGTGCAGTGAACTGATAATGAAGAGCGCCTGCCCTGAAACAATCATTTCCTGCAAGATTCCCTTATGGGGGTGTGCAGATAAGCTTCTTTCAAGTCTAGGGTGGCCAGCCAGGAGTCCTTGGCTAGCATAGGAAGCAGCTGTTGGAGAGTAAGCATTTTGAATTTTGGAACCACCAGGAAGGTGTTGAGAATTGACAGATCCAGGATAGGGCGCCAACAGTTTTCTTTTCTGGGCACCAGAAACAGTCTAGAGTAGAAACCTTGTCCCCTTTGCTCTGTTGGAACAGGTTGAATAGCCCTGACACTGAGAAGAGAAAGTACTTGCTTTTGGGCCACTGCCCACTGGTTTGGGGGGAGGTGTGGCAATCCACTTGGGGTTGGCAGTGAGTGGAAGTAGAATCTGTATCCCTGGGATACAATGTTTAAGACTCATCTGTTCTGGGTAATGTACTCCCAGTCTTTTGCACGCAGAGCGAGTTTTCCTCCTAGGGGTGCAAGTACTTGGGCAAGGCTGGGAAGGATGAAGGACAAGTCATTGTGAGATTTTTCCATAGGATGGTGGCTTACCACTCCCTGTTTTTGAGGTGGGAGCAGTCCATTGTTTAGATCTGTGCATACCCTGAGACTGTAGTCTTGGTGGTCTGTTGCCCCCTGGTTTGGACTGAGAAGGTCTGGGAGGTACTAGAAAGGACAAGTTTTTTTGAAGGCCAATGCCTACTGAATCTAGGTGGCTGTACCTGTAGGAAATCTTTTAACAGTTTGCATAGATTTAGCTTTTTCATCCATCTTTTTAAGAACAACTTCTGCTTAGTGCCAAACAAACGTTCTTGGTTTAATGGAGCACCTAGTAATTTTGCTTTGACATGGTCTGGCAAGATTTGTTCCTTTAGCCAAACCTGCCTTCTAAGAACAGACCCAGTGACAGCAGCCCTGCAAGACACTTCTAAAGCATCAAAACCACACTGCAAAGTATGTTTTCCAACTTGGTTTGCAGAACGCATTAACTCTTGTAAATCTTTATGTTCTGCACAATCAGGAATCAACATCATTTTTTGTTTAATTAGTTCCATAATATGTTGCTGATACTTTAACATGTGAAACTGGCAATTTAAAGCCCTGATGGCAAGAGTAGCAGAGGTATATACCTTCTTCCCCTATCTGTCTAAAGCCCTAGAATCCCTGTCTGAAGGGGTAGGGTTTTTGGCTGTAGTAGCCTTAATGCCTTTAGGTCCCTGGGAGATGGTCTCTGGATCCACAGTAGGATTCTTAAATAGAAATTTGAGGGAGTCACATAATCTGTAGCACCTGTCAGGTTTCCTAGGAGCTGGTGGCAAAGTATCAGGGGTAAGACTGGATTCCATGAAGACATCTACAATTTCCAGAACAGGAGGGATAGCTAGAGGCCTGTGCCGGGGCAAGTTTAAAAATTCCCTGAGTCTCTTTTTGGACTGTGGGTAGTCCTGGCACTCCCAGCGGAAATGCTCTTTGACGGTATTGTAGGGTTTCACCAAAAGACAAATCCTCTGGTGGGGAGGCAGAGGGAATGGAATCCTCTGCATCAGAATCCTCATAGACAGATAAAGGTATGTCCTGGTAATCTGAGGGGTCAGAGTCATCGGACTCCTGATATGAAGAATCAGAAAGAAAATCTATTCTTTGTCTTTTAGAGGGGGAAGGCTGGCTTCCCCTAATTAATAAGGTCTTCAGCCATTTTAAGCATTTGTTTCTGTGGCATGAGAGCTTGAGAATGCACTTTGGTCATCGGTTTCCTAGGCGTAGTGCGAACTCTGGGCCTGAGAAATTTGGTAGTTTTAGTCTGAAACAGAGTAGTCTGTTTAATACGAACATCGGAAGGTCTAAATACACCCTCAGAAGCCGGTGCCTGCACAGCAGCTCTGGACCCATTCAAGCTAGAGAATCCGTAGGTTCCATAGTCGAAGCATCTTGCGTCATACTGGACTCCGAATGGGTCTCAACAGAGGCCTGCGAATTTGTAGAAGCAGGTATCAGGGGCTGCGAAAGCACCTCACTGAGGACTGGTGGACTGGCGGCTAGCTTAATGTAAGCGTCGTCGGCAGTTTCGGACCTATGCGGTATGTCTCGGTCTTTATCCTTATGTTTTTTCAGAAGATCAGTAGTCAGATGGCTTATCGAAGCCATTTCAGAATATGGAGAAAGAGCGCAAAAGAATTTGGTGACGAAGATCACCCGACGAGTAATAGTTTGAACGCTGAACAGGGCGAAAAGGGCACAAAACCGACAGAGTGGGACGTCGTGGTCTGGGCCTAAACAGGTGATGCAGAAAGAATGAAAATCTCTGTGAGGTATTCGCTTTCCACAGGCAAGACAATTATTAAACTTTTTCGGACATCGGTTAGAGCAAGAAAAAAGGGTCCTCAATGGGGTACTTAGCTTTGGAAGACTTCAGGTCTGAAACTCGAATAACGAAAATTTCAGGTAGCTGCCGACCAGCACTTGCAAACTGCTTCTGCTTAGGGCTCCGCTCGGCAAGAAAAGCTGATGTAATGGTGTCGGCTTCATGTTTTATACCCCTGACGACCTGATGTCATGGAAGAAGCGACAGCATCTGACACAGAAATCCCAAGACTCTGGTATTCAGGCCGAATGAGAACTACCTGCAGGCAGATAACCCAAGTGTGATGACTGCAACAGTGAAACACGAAGAACATCCTACTTTTCTTGGGCCAAAAGGGCTTACCATCATGATCTTTGGTGATTATTTCTGAATCTTTAGAAGTACCTTGCGAATTATTGGAAATGAATAAAGAAACATCCCCAACCACGTGAATGATGAAGCATCTGTCTCAAAAACATGGCTGCAAGGATGTCTTGAACAGAATTTTTTCCAGTTGTCTGTTTTGAAAGGAGGGGAACAGATCTATTTGAGGTGCTCCCTACATCTAGATCAAGTTCTGGTAGACCTCTATATCAAGCATCCACTTGTGAGGGTCTGCCTAAGATCTGCTAAGCCTTTCTGCAATATGTTTTGTCTGACAGAATGTACAAGGCCTGAATAGTCAGAAAATACTGTAGAGCCAAGCACCTAGGCTATCACTATTGCTTTTTCAGATACCATATCATAGTAGTGTTGTCTGTAACTACTAGAGAAAGTCCCATTGTGGTGAAGAACTTTAAAGGCACTAATCACTGCCAACATCTGTTTTATGTTTGTGTGCTTTGGCATATCCTGAGGACCCCACAAAGCCATGCATTTGAACTCCCAAGGACACTGTTCCTCATGCAAAATCTGTACAGTCCATCTGGATAGACTGGACTGGGTTCCAAAGATAGAAAGGGCATCCAATATTCAGAGACAATTAATTCTGCAATCACTGCAGTTCCTCTTTCACAAATCCCAGAAACAATTCCTGGAAATCCAAGGGATGAAGGTGCTGCATTCAACACTTCAAGAACTACTGAATTTTTTTTTATGTGTATTCTGACTAGTGTTAACATGAGGATCACTGGTGGCATGAGGCCTACAATTTTGAAGAACTCTCTTGCTGAAGTACATCTAACACAGCAAATCCAAGAAAATGCCCTGATAAGTCAGCACTGTGTCTTCTGGCAGGAAGGGCATTCCTTTTTATTTTGTCTGCCCAAAACCCCAGGAAAATAATTCAATGAGTGGGTATGAGAAAGGATTTTTGAAGGCTCAATTTTAAGCCAAGGTAGGAAAGGAGAAATGCAACCTTGTCTATGGACTTCCAAGCACAAGGATACAGAATCAGCATAAATCAGCATGTTGACTTAAATAAGTAAAAAGGTGGGTACCTAGTATTCTACAATAGACAACCACTAGAGCTAGACACTTTGTAAATACTCAAGGTAGAATAAATAGCCCAAAGGATAATGCAGAAAATTGATAATGTAAGCCAAACACAGAAAATTTCAAAAATGTCCTAAAATTGGGAAGAACAGGAATATGAAGATAAACATCCTTGAAATGTAGTGTCACAATGAAACAGTGGCCTGGAAGCAACACTAGAACTGACTGCAGGTGACCATTCTGAATTTTGCAACTTTTACAAAGGTGTTTATAAAGGACTAATCTAAAATGGGTCTGTAGCAGTGCTCCTTTTTGGTACCAAAAATATTATGGAGTAAAATATTTGCCTCTGTATATCAAAGCTGTAGTTCTATTAACCCTGCTTCCACCATGTGACAGAGCACTGGAGGAACCAGCTCTGTCTGGTCTGGTAGATTTGGGGGAATTCTCTTGAAAGGGAGGAGGATTTTCTACCCACTGCCAAATCTATCTTCTCCAAAGTATTACCAGAACTCATCTGTATGTGACATTTAGCCAAAATGGAGGGCTGAGAGAAAGCTTAGGGAAAGGGGAAAGGGAAGGAAGGGTGGGGAGGGGGTACACTGTGACGCAACATAGTCATTCTTTTGCAGAGGTTCAATTCTTGTTCAGAAGGGAACCACAAAATGGTGTCTACAGGACTGCAATCAGTTTCTCTCAACATTTAAACAGATGGAACTCTACAGTTCCCTACAAAACAGTGTCTACAGGACTGCAATCAGTTTCTCTCAACATTTAAACAGATTGAAATCTACAGTTCCCTACAAAACGGTGTCTACAGGACTGCAATCAGTTTCTCTCAACATTTAAACAGATTGAACTCTACAGTTCCCTACAAAACGGTGTCTAAAGGACTGCAATCAGTTTCTCTCAACATTTAAACAGAGTAGGTTGCACACACAAAAAGCATTTGTTAAGCTTTCACTTACAGTGCTTTGTAATTAAGCAGGTCACCATATTGGTCAGCCATAGGGCTCTTTGTTTCTACTTGAGTGGTTGCCTCCTTCCCCTGTAACTGAAGTAAATTGACTCTTACATTAAGAGCTGTAATGCTTATATAGCTTTAGGACAACTTAGGAAACCTTGTAAACTGCAACAGCCTGACATTTGAACAAGTAACCCTTGTAAAAATTCCCAAAATTGGATACTGTTGGTCTGTCTTTCCTGTTAAACATAAGTGAAATTACAGTGCTGAATGCAAGTAACATTAAAATTAAAGTACTGAGTGCAAATAACACAGTGCTGAGTGCAGACTTTAGGCCCTTACATTCAACTTATCTCTGGTGTGGTGTCTTGAGTCAATCAGGGTATTCCCTGTAACCACTCCTACTGCCTTCTCTTTTCCCCCATCCCCATCTTTCCTCAAACAGGTTAAACTGCTACAATTCAGTAGTACAGGCATCATTTTCAAATCTAGGTGCTTAGGATTTCCCTCTCTCTTCCCCCCTTGGCTGACCTGGTGTGACTTAGTGTAAGTTTCTTCATTGTATGGATTTTTTACTGTTTTTTGTGTAATTGAATGTCCTGCTGCTAAATTCTGATTCTGCACAGACTGCTCTATTTTTTTTTTCAGAGGCTCTATACGTAGCTAGTGACTTTATGTGGTAATATCTGTGTCTAAACTGAACCGGTACCTAGAGAAAGTGTATAATCAGAGCTCCTCCTTGCTGCATGTGTTTTTTAATATTTAAATTGTACACACATTGAAGAAGTGCTTTTATGACTTGAATAACTTGGGCTAGCTATACCTGAAGTGCTTTTACTGGCAATTTTCCAGTTGTACAATTGTGAACAATTGATTTAGTTTTTCTGGTATATCTTTAAAATCTGGCAAGTGTTTATTTACTGCATTGCTCTCTTGCTTAGGTTTCTTAGCTATAAATCTTAGTTCATTCTGAAGTATGCTACTTTACCCCCCACCAAACCTTTCTGAATGCATTATTATACAATAACTGCCTGCTGTTGCCTTCATGCTTACCCTAGAATCTCTGCTTTTCTCTTTTCCTAGTTTAACTCTACAGTTCCCTACAAAATGGTGTCTACAGGATCAGTTTCTCTCAACATTTAAAACAGAGTAGGTTGCACACACAAAAAGCATTTGTTAAGCTTTCACTTACAGTGCTTTGCAATTAAGCAGGTCACCATATTGGTCAGCCATAGGGCTCTGTTTCTACTTGAGTGGTTGCCTCCTTCCCTTGTAACTGAAGTAAACTGACTCTTACATTAAGAGCTGTAATACTTACCTTATAGCTTTAGGACACCTTAGGAAACCTTGTAAACTGCAACAGCCTGACATTTGAACAAGTAACCCTTGTAAAAAATCCCAAAATTGTATACTGTTGGTCTGTCTTTCCTGCTAAGCATAAGTGAAATTACAGTGCTGAATGCAAGTAACATTAAAATTAAAGTACTGAGTGCAAATAACACAGTGCTGAGTGCAGATTTTAGGCCCTTACATTCAACTTATCTCTGGTGTGGTGTCTTGAGTCAATCAGGGTATTCCCTGTAACCACTCCTACTGCCTTCTCTTTTCTCCCACCCCCCCTCTTTTCTCAAACAGGTTAATCTGCTACAATTCAGTACAGGCATCCTTTTCAAATCTAGGTGCTTAGGATTTCCCTCTCTCTTCCCCCCTTGGCTGACATGGTGTGACTTAGTGTAAGTTTCTTCATTGTATGGATCTTTTACTGTTTTTTGTGTAACTGAATGACCTGCTGCTAAATTCTGATTCTGCACAGACTGCTCTATTTTTTTTTCAGAGGGTCTATAAGTACCTAGTGACTTTACTAAATGTCTGTGGTAATATTTTGTGTTTAAACTGAACCTGTACCTAGAGAAAGTGTATAATCAGAGCTCCTCCTTGCTGCATGTGTTTTTTAATGTTTAAATTGCACACACACAGTGAAGAAGTGCTTTTATGACTTGAATAACTTGGGCTAGCTATACCTGAAGTGCTTTTACTGGCAATTTTCCAGTTGTACAATTGTGAACAATTGATTTTGTTTTTCTGGTATATCTTTAAAATCTGGCAAGTGTTTATTTACTGCATTGCTCTCTTGCTTAGGTTTCTTAGCTATAAATCTTAGTTCATTCTGAAGTATGCTACTTTACCCCCCCCCCCCACCAAACCTTTCTGAATGCTTATATAATAACTGCCTGTTGTTGCCTTCATGCTTACCATAGAATCTCTGCTTTTCTCTTTTCCTAGTTGAACTCTACAGTTCCCTACAAAACGGTGTCTACAGGACTGCAATCAGTTTCTCTCAACATTTAAACAGAGTAGGTTGCACACACAAAAAGCATTTGTTAAGCTTTCACTTACAGTGCTTTGTAATTAAGCAGGTCACCATATTGGTCAGCCATAGGGCTCTTTGTTTCTACATGAGTGGTCGCCTCCTTCCCCTGTAACTGAAGTAAATTGACTCTTACATTAAGAGCTGTAATACTTACCTTATAGCTTTAGGAGACCTTAGGAAACCTTGTAAACTGCAACAGCCTGACATTTGAACAAGTAACCCTTGTAAAAATTCCCAAAATTGTATACTGTTGGTCTGTCTTCCCTGCTAAACATAAGTGAAATTACAGTGCTGAATGCCAGTAACATTAAAATTAAAGTACTCCATGCAAATAACACAGTGCTGAGTGCAGATTTTAGGCCCTTACATTCAACTTATCTCTGGTGTGGTGTCTATGGTAAGTGTACACAACTGTACAATATTCTTCGTGTTTCACTGTTGCAGTTATCCCATTTGGGTTGATTCCCAAAGCTGAGGAAAAGGGTGGAGGCAATCAAGTTGACTAGGGGCTGGCTAGGACGCCCTGCAAGACTGCAGTGGCAAAGCCTGCCCTAGATTTGGAGAAGATAGGCAGGTGGTACTGCTTGGTGAAAGTGTGAACAGATGTCCTGGTGGCAGCCTCCAGGATGTCTCTGGTGGGGACTCCTCTGAGGAAAGCTGTAGAGGTGGAGGCTGCTCTGGTGGAGAGAGTCCTGACCCACTTAGGGGGTGGTTTTCCATGTTGCTTGTAACAGAAATGGATGCAGTGTGATATCCATTTGGAAATTGTTTGTTTTGAGATGGCTTTGCCCTCTGCCCCTGCAGCAAAGCTAACCAGTAATTGATCAAACTTTCTGAATGATTTAGTCCTGTCTAGACAGAATCTGAGCTGTGTGCAGATCTAGAGAGTGCAGGATCCTTTCCCCCTTGTTTTGTGGGTTAGGGAAAAAGGTGGGCAAATGAATGGATTGGTTGAGAGCCACAGTGGACACACTTTGGGCATGAAGGAAGGGTTAGTCCTGAGGGAAACCCTGTTTGCATGGAAGATGATGAAGGGCTCCACAACCATGAGTGCTTGTAGTTTGGAAACTCTTCTGGCTGAAGTGATGGCCAGAAGAAAAAACGTCTTCCAGGAGAGAAATTTTAACTCTGGTGAAGATGCTAGTTCAAATGGGGGCATGGTGAGCTTTTCCAACACAAAATTAAGGTCCCAAGCTGGGGTAGGTGCTCTTCTGGGTGGCCTCAAGTTGCTAGACCCTCTTAGGAATTGTTTAATCAGAGGGTGTGAGAAAAGGGGTTGCTTAGTGTGGAAATGAGCAGAGATAGCAGAGGCATGAATTTTAATAGTGGAAAAAGAGAGAACACTGTGCAGTAGGTCAGCTAGGTAATCCAGGATGAGAGGTAGGAAGGGCTGTGCCGTATCGGCACCCTTAGCCTGAATCCAGGTTCAGAACCTTTTCCATTTGTCTGCATAAGACTTTCTAGTGCTAGGGTGTCTGGCCTCATGTATAACACCTAGAACCTGTTTACTGAGGTTGGCAGAGGGATCAGTGGTCAGGGAATAAGCCAGGCTGCCAAATTGAGGGTCTGCAATTGGGGATGCATGAATTATCCTTCTCTCTGGGTCAGGAGGGCTGAGGTCTAAGTGAGATGCCATGGTGGCAGTGGGCTGGGCAGCAGTGGGTACCAGTGCTGGCAAGGCCAGTCTGGAGCAATAAGAACTGCCCTTGGTTTTTCCTCCCTTATTTTAAGCAGTACACTGGTGATGAGAGATAGTGGAGAAAAGGCATAGACTGATAAGACTGACCCAGGTGAAGGACAGGCCATCCACTTTCCAAACCTTGCAGTGATGCTCCCTGGTGCAGAACTTGCTGAGCTGATGGTTGGTGTGGGAGGCAAAGAGGTCGACCTTCGGGATGCCCCATTTCTGAGTTATTACAGTGAAGATTCTTTGGTCTAGCTGCCACTCATGTGGGTCCAGAAGATTTCTGCTTAAGTGGTCTGCCAGAGAGTTTAGAGAACCTGGTAGGAATTATGCTAACAGTTGGAGTTGCATGGCAGAGGCTGTGTGCCAAAGGGTCATGGCCAGCCTGCATACAGGGTAGGAGTGAGTTCATCCCTGCTTGTTGATATACCAGATCACAGTCATGTTTCTCTGTTTTGATCAGGAGAGCCCATGGGGAGAGAAGGGGCCTGAAAGCTGTCAATGCGTACTGGACAGCTAACATCTCTTTTTGGTTGATGTGCAGATGGATTTGCTGTGGGCTCCATTGGCCCCTTATGCACCTGCCATCCAATTGTGCACCCAAGGCACAGTCTGATGCATCTGTGGTGAGGGTGTGGATGGGCAGGGGGTGGTGAGAAAGGTAGTCCCTTGTTATGGGAGTATGCTGCTGCCCACCAAATAAAATCTTTCCTTAGGCAAGGTATCACTGGTATAAAAGTTTCCTGGTCTTGAGAGTGTCGACACCAAAGGCTTTTTAGGTACCACTGAAGTTTCCTCATATGCAGTCTGGCATATGCTATGAGTAGAACACAGGATGCCATGAACCCCACAGCTTGCAGGATTTTCCTTGCAGATAACTGGGGTCTGGTGGCTAGTTGAGAGAAGTAGGCTGTTAAGTAAGTTTGCTTTTCTGGTGTAAGGAATGCCATCTGGGATGCTGTGTCCAGGCTTGCTCCCAGGAATATAATCCTTTGGGTGGGTACTAGTTTGGATTTCTTTTCGTTAATAGTGTACCCTTGGGAGGTCAGTAGGGACTTTACAAAGACCAGGTGATTAAGCAGCTTTTCCTGACTGTCTGCCTGCATTAGGCAGTTGTCTAAGTATGGGTAAATTTGGATATTCCTTTGTCAGCAAAAAGCAATGGCAGGAGCCAGACATTTTGTGAAAACTCTGGGAGGAGTAGATAAGCCAAAGGGAAGTGATATTTCTTGCATGATTCCCTGATAGGAATGTGGAGGTACGCCTCTTTTAGGTCTAGGGTGGCTAGCCAAGCATCCTTGGAGAGCATGGGTAGCAGTTGCTGGAGGGTGAGCATTTTGAATTTTGGTATCACCAAGAAAGTGTTTAGAATGGATAGATAGAGAATGGGGTGCCAGGTGCCATCATTTCTGGGTACCAGAATAAATCTGGATTAGAAACCTTGGCCTTTCTGTTCTGCAGGAACGTGCTCTATTGCCCTTAGAGAGCTGGGAAAGGACTTGCTTTTGTGCCTCTGCCCACTGGTTTGGAGGAAGATCTGGGAACCCTTTTGGGGTTGGAAGAGTGTGGAAAGAAAATTTGTATCCCTGGGACACTATGTTGAGGACCCAGTGGTCATTGGTAATGGTGGCCCAAGGTGCTTGCATGAAAGGAGAGTATTCCTCCCAGGGGTAAGTGAAGGTGGGCAGGGGGTGGGGGTGGGAGAGTCATTGTGAGTTCTTACCATGAGGGGGTGGCTTAGAACGCCCCACTTTTGAAGTGGAGGAATTCCACTGTTTTGATCTCTACACTCCCTGTGGCTGCTGTCTAGGGGTTCTGCTTCCCTGGAATCTGGGCTGAACTGACCTGGTAGGAGCAGGAAAGGACCAATGCTTGGAGGGGCAATGCCTGCTGAACCTGGGTGGCTGGACCTGTAAGAAATCTTTAACTGTCTGCATAGATTTATCTTTTTCTTCCATCTTTTTTAAGACCTCCTCTGCCTTAGTGCCAAATAAGTTGTCTTTGTGCAAGGGTGCATCCAATAATTTAGATTTAACATGGTCTGGCAAGGGCTGTTCCTTAAGCCAGGCATGCCTTCTAAGGTCAGAACCGGTGACTGCTGCCCTGCAAAAAGCTTCTAGGGCATCAAAATCACAGTGTAAGGTGTGCTTAGTCACTTGGCTTGCAGAATGCATTAACTCTTGTAACACTTTCAATTCTGCACAAGCAGGAAAGGAAGACACTTTTTGTTTGAGGAGTTCCATGGTATGTTGCTGAAAGTTTAGTATATGGAACTGGCAATTTAGTGCTCTGATAGCAAGAGTAGCAGAGGTGTATACTTTTTTACCCCATCTGTCTAGTGCTTGGAAATCCCTATCTGAGGGGTGGGATTCTTACCAGAGGTTGCTTTAATTCCTTTAGGCCCTTGAGAAATAACCTCAGTGTCAGCAGTATTTTTGAAAAGTAATTTGTCAGGTTTTTTGGGTGCAGGAGGAAGGGTGTCAGGAGTCAAATTGGATTCCAGGAAAACATCGTCCACAACATCCAGGACTGGGGGAATGGCCAGGGGGGTCTGAGCTGTGGAAGATCTAAGAATTCCCTGAGTCTCTTTTTAGACTGAGGGTAGCCCTGACATTCCCATTGGAAATGCTCCCTTAAGGTATAAAGGGTTCCCCCCAAAGGAAAAGTCCTCGGGTGGAGAGGCTGAAGGGAATGGAATCCTCTGCATCAAAATCCTCATAAACAGAGAAGGGTTGCATGTCTTCATATTCAGATGTATCAGAGTCATCAGACTCCTGTTCAGACAAAGAAATAATAACACCGACCCACAGGATACGGATCCACAAACGATCTCCAAGCAATGGTAATATTAAAACTGGTTTAATAAAGGCTTTGCCTCAAAAAGTCATAAAACACAATTTGAACACAGTCAAGTTAAGAGCTTTCACCCAGTCCAAATACTTGGCTTCATCAGAACCCATAGCATTGTGTTCTATCAGTTTAAATAATATAATTGCAACATGTGACAGCTCTTCCCCACCAATAAATTCAGTACATGCATCCCCTATTTTTTAAAATAGTACAAGTAAAACACTTGTTACATTTGTTTGTTTTAAAAAACAAATGACATACAATAGTACACATCTAATCATCCTCATATCAAACGCTGTGCAGATTAAATACGTATGAATGTATAAACAGTGTGTACAAAATGTACATAAAGACAGTGAAAATGTTTACAATTTATAATCTAGCAGCCCTTAATTTTAGAACACTGCCGATATTAATGTTGTCATTAAGTCTCGGGGCTCTCCCAGCAACTAATCTCAGTTGCTAAAGCAACTCTTTATACTCTAATCTGGATTCCCAACTACCACCCTGGGGTCCATACACACCTGTTCCAATACAAAAAACTTTATATCCATATTTTTACAAGTTTGAGAATGCTTGTAAAAGGCATTTGTATCTTTCCCCCTACTAACCTCATACATGTGTTCGTAAATTCTCCTATTCAAATGCCTTTCTGTTTTCCCTACATAAAAACTTGAGCATTACATACACATGCCCAAATATACTACCCCCTTGGTCCTACAATTAAAGTATTGAGAAGCTTGAATGTTGAATCTCCTCGATGGGACATATAGAAAACCCTGGTTCAGTATATAGCAGCACTGATGACAGGCACCACACCTGTAAGTACCTTTCTTGATCCTACCTTGTCCACCCTGCACTTCTAACACTCTTTCCATACATTCCATAAGGTTCATATCTCTCTTCCTTATAAAATGGGGATGGACAGGTAAAAAAAATCAGAAATATCATCATTCACCGTTAAAACCGGCCAATATTTTGTGATAATTCTTTCCACTTCAGGTGAAGTCAACTAAAAGGTGTGTAAAAAAGTACCTTCCTTTTTAGAAACCTTAGAGGAACATTTACCCAGCTCCAATCATCCATACCCCAATAATGGGAAAATATTTTTGTCCCTGTTTTCTATGACTTCCCTAGCTATATTCTCAATAAGTCTTTTAGGATAGCCCCTGTCCACAAAACATGTAGTAATAAAGTCTACTTCTTTCAAAAACTGTTCAATTAGGCTAGTCATTCTTGAGGCCCTAATCATTTGACCTTTCACTATTCCCCTTTTTTGGTAAAAAGGATGCCCACTATCAAAATGCCAATATGCATTTGAAAATGTCTTTTCCTAAATATTTTAGACTGGAAACAATCTTTCTCATAATCTTTGTATATTGTGACATCCAAATAATCTAAGTTGTCTTCGTTCACATTCGAAGTGAAAGTCAAAAACTCAGTGGACTCATTAATATAACAGAAAAATTCCTCTAATTTTTCTTTCGAACCTTTCCATAACAGACAAATATCGTCTAAATATCTTGTATATTTAGTAATATAATTTAGCCAATCAGTCTGTAATATCAATTTTCGTTCTCAAAAATGTTACATACAATTGGCTACTCCCTTCTTTTGATGGTAATTATTACCATTAAAGTAAATAAAATTATTCCTGAGAACAGTTTCAGTGAATTCAGTAATTAAATTAATAGTATTGTTGTCAAGGCCTGATTCGGTAATAAGAACTTCAGAAAACCATTCTAAGCCTGTCTCGTGGGGGATGCTAGGAAATAATTCAACCACATCTATGGTAACCATAAGTATATCCTCGTCATATAATTCTTTACTCATTCCCTTCAAAAACTCCCATGAGTTCTTACAAATGTGTGGTATTGAAGCAACAAAATCATTAACTTTCAAATCAACAAAAGTAGCCAAAGGTTCAGTGATTCCACCAGCATCTGCTACTATAGGTCTAAACCTGATGTTGTTGATCCCTTTATGTGTCTTGGGAATGCCAAAAATTGTCGGTATTCTTGGTTTGTCCACATATAGAAAATTGTATAATTTTTCATTCATACTCCCTTGCAATAAATGATCTAATAAGTAATATTTAATTTTAGCATAAGCTATATTAATCTCGTTTCGAAAAACTAATTCATATTGTTCCATGTCCTGTAAAATGCTGTGCATGTACGTATCATAATCAACAGTGTACATCAAAACCACGCCTCCCCCCTTGTCGGGTTTCATCACTCTGTTCATTCAAATACTTTAAAGTGTTCTTGTCCACTTCAGAAAAATTGTTACTCCTGCCTTCCTTAAAATTTAATTGCCTAATTTCTTTCTCCACAAGTTCCTCAAATATTTTCAAGAATGAATGAGTGGGAGGATTGAATGTACTCCTCCTAGATAGTTCCCGATGGGGTTGTTCCTGGCCTTTGAATATGATGTTCAGATTCAATTGCCTAATGAAAAGTTTTAGGTCAATAATTGTATTCACTAATAGCCCTGGGCGTGAGGGAACAAAATGAAACCCTTTAGTGAAAAGGTTAAAGTAATCGTTAGATATAATAATGTTCGTTAAGTTGAAAATAGTAAAATTCCCTTTCTTACACACCCTATTCTGTAGGCCATGACCCTCTCTATATTCATTAACAAAAAACTCTTCCACCCTCATATTGGCTGAAACATTTAGCTCTGAACATAATTCCAACCCCTCCCTCCGAATCCCCCCCCCCCCCGATATTGAAAATCCTGTACCGAATGTTTCCTTTCCTTTTCTGCTAATCTTTCACTTCTCCTCAGGGCAGGGGGTCCCCCAAAAGAACCCATAACCTTTTGATTGTTAGAATGACTGTCATCAATTCTGCTAACAAACACATTGTCCTTGTTGGTTGAGGGGCGGTACATTTTTGTTAACGGATATGCCCCTTCCCTTCCCTATAGTCTAATAAATCCCTCTCCAATTTCCTTAATTTCCTTCCAATAATTTTCTCACAATGGTTGTCCACTTCTCTGAATACATTCTCATATTTAATCTTTTCTCTTCCAATTAATTTGTCATTTAATATTTTCTGATGTACAGAATTTAATTCTTTCAACAGAACCTCACTCTGTGCTTCGTAGTCCCGTATCATTAAGTTCATTACCTCAATGCCAGTTCTGTTAAAAATTTCACACAATTGTTGATATAAATTACTGTCCGGTTTCACATTGTTTGGAAATTTGAATATCCGGAGTCGCTTTGGGACCCTATGCATGAATAATAGGGTCCCAAAGGGACTCCGGATATTCAAATTTCCAAACAATGTGAAACCGGACAGTAATTTATATCAACAATTGTGTGAAATTTTTAACAGAACTGGCATTGAGGTAATGAACTTATTGATATGGGACTACGAAGCTCAGAGTGAGGTTCTGTTGAAAGAATTAAATTCTGTACATCAGAAAATATTAAATGACAAATTAATTGGAAGAGAAAAGATTAAATACGAGAATGTATTCAGAGAAGTGGACAACCATTGTGAGAAAATTATTGGAAGGAAATTAAGGAAATTGGAGAGGGATTTATTAGAGTACAGGGAAGGAAGGGCCTATCCGTTAACAAAAATGTACCGCCCCTCAACCAACAAGGACAATGTGTTTGTTAGCAGAATTGATGAGAGTCATTCAAACGATCAAAGGGTTATGGGTTCTTTTGGGGGACCCCCTGCCCTGAGAAGTGAAAGATTAGCAGAAAAGGAAAGGAAACATTCGGTACAGGATTTTCAATATCAGAGGGGGGGGGGGTTGGAATTATGTTCAGAGCTAAATGTTTCAGCCAATATGAGGGTGGAAGAGTTTTTTGTTAATGAAACTAGAGAGGGTCATGACCTACAGGGTAGGGTGTGTAAGAAAGGGAATTTTACTATTTTCAACTTCACGGACATTATTATATCTGATGATTACTTTAACCTCTTCACTAAAGGGTTTCATTTTGTTCCCTCACACCCAGGGCTATTAGTGAATACAATTACTGACCTAAAACTTTTCATTAGGCAATTGAATCTGAACATCATATTCAAAGGCCAGGAACAACCCCAACAGGAAGTATCTAGGAGGAGTACATTCAATCCTCCCACTCATCCATTCTTGAAAATATTTGAGGAACTTGTGGAGAATGAAATTAGGCAATTACATTTTAAGGAAGGCAGGAGTAACAATTTTTCTGAAGTGGACAAGAACACTTTAAAGTATTTGAATGAACAGAAGTGTAGGGTGATGACACCCGACAAGGGGGAAGGTGTGGTTGTGATGTACACTGTTGATTATGATACGTACATGTACAACATTTTACAGGACATGGAACAATATGAATTAGTTTCTTGAAACGAGATTAATATAGCTTATGCTAAAATTAAATATTACTTATTAGATCATTTATTGCAAGGGAGTATGAATGAGAAATTATACAATTTTCTATATGTGGACAAACCAAGAATACCGACAATTTTTGGCATTCCCAAGACACAAAGGGATTAACAACATCAAGTTTAGACCTATAGTAGCAGGTGCTGGTGGAATCACTGAACCTTTGGCTATTTTTGTTGATTTGAAAGTTAAAGATTTTGTTGCTTCAATATCACACATTTGTAAGGACTCATGGAAGTTTTTGAAGGGAATGAGTAAAGAATTATATGACAAGGATATACTTATGGTTATCATAGGATATACTTATGGTTACCATAGATGTGGTTGAATTATTTCCTAGCATCCCCCACGAGACGGGCTTAGAATGGCTTTCTGAAGTTCTTATTACCGATTCAGGCCTTGACAACAATACTATTAAATTTAATTACTGAATTCACTGAAACTGTTCTCAGGAATAATTTTATTTACTTTAATGGTGAGTATCACCATCAAAAGAAGGGAGTAGCTTATGGGGGCACCTTGTGCCCCTTTATACGCCAATTGTGTGTTATATTTTTGGGAACGAAAATTTATATTACAGACTGATTGGCTAAATTATATTACTAAATATACAAGATTTTTAGACGATATTTGTCTGTTATGAAAAGGTTCGAAAGAAAAATTGGAGGAATGTTTCTGTTATATTAATGAGTCCACTGAGTTTTTGACTTTCACTTCGAATGTGAACGAAGACAACTTAGATTATTTGGATGTCACAATACACAAAGATTATGAGAAAGCTGGTTTCCAGTCTAAAATATTTAGGAAAAAGACATTTTCGAATGCATATTGGCATTTTGATAGTGGACATCCTTTTTACCAATAAAGGGGAATAGTGAAAGGTCAAATGATTAGGGCCTCAAGAATGACTAGCCTAATTGAACAGTTTTTGAAAGTAGACTTTATTACTACACTTTTTGTGGAGCGGGGCTATCCTAAAAGACTTATTGAGAATATAGCTAGGGAAAGTCATAGAAAACAGGGACGAACATTTTTTCCCATTATTGGGGTATAGAGGATTGGAGCTGGGTAAATGTTCCTCCAAGGTTTCTAAAAAGGAAGGTGCTTTTTTACACACCTTTTCATTGACTTCACCTGAAGTGGAAAGAATTATCACAAAATATTGGCCGGTTTTAATGGTGAATGATGATATTTCTGATTTTTTTACCTGTCCATCCCCATTTTATAAGGAAGAGAGATATGAACCTTAAGGAATGTATGGAAAGAGTGTTAGAAGTGCAGGGTGGACAAGGTAGCATCAAGAAAGGTACTTACAGGTGTGGTGCCGGTCATCAATACTGCTATATACTGAACCAGGGTTCTCTATATGTCCCATCGAGGAGATTCAACATTCAAGCTTCTCAATACTTTAATTGTGGGACCAAGGGGGGTAGTATATTTGGGCATATGCATGAAATGCAAGTTTTTATGTAGGGAAAACAGAAAGGCATTTGAAAAGGAGAATTTACAAACACGTGTATGAGGTTAGTAGACAAAGATACAAATGCCTTTTACAAACATTCTCAAACTTGGAAAAATATGGATATAAAGTGTTTTGTATTAGAACAGGTGTGTATGGACCCCCGGGGTGGTAGTTGGGAATCCAGATTAGAGTATAAAGAGTTGCTTTGGCAACTGAGATTAGATGCTGGGAGAGCCCTGGGACTTAATGACAACATTAATATCGGCAGTGTTCTACAATTAAGGGCTGCTAGATTATAAATTGTAAACATTTTCACTGTCTTTATGTACATTTTGTACACACTGTTTATACATTCATACGTATTTAATCTGCACAGCGTTTGATATGAGGATGATTAGATGTGTACTATTGTATGTCATTTGTTTTTTTAAACAAACAAATGTAACAAGTGTTTTACTTGTACTATTTTAAAAAGTAGGGAATGCATGTACTGAATTCATTGGTGGGGAAGAGCTGTCACATGTTGCAATTATATTATTTAAACTGATTGAACACAATGCTATGGGTTCTGATGAAGCCTGGTATTTGGACTGGGTGAAAGCTCTTAACTTGACTTTGTTCACATTGTGTTTTATGACATTTTGAGGCAAAGCCTTTATTAAACCAGTTTTAATATTACCATTGCTTGGTTGGAGATAGTTTGTGGATCTGTATCCTGTGGGCCGGTGTTATTATTTCTTGGTTTTATGCTTGTGCTACTTTTTGTGTTCCTGTTCAGACAAAACAACTGAGGACAAATCTCTTTTTCTTTTGGAATTTTAAGCATTTGAAACTAAGGCAAGGAAGCAGGTGCCTGAGATTGGGTCATCAGTTTCTTGGGTGTGGTTCATGCCCTGGGTCTTAGAAACTCGGTAGTTTTCAAAAGAATGGTAGATGCGAAAGAAGTCATCAGTTTGTGTCGAGAATCGGTAGTGCGAAGTACTTTCTCAGAAGCCAGTGCCTGCTCAACGCCTCAGGACCCATCCAAGGGAGAGACAACCACAGGATCCTTAGTTGAAGAAGAGTTTTGCAGCATACCAGACTCGAAAGGGTCTCGGTAGAGGCCTGTGAATCCATAAAAGCGGGCATCAGGGGTTGCAAAAGTGCCTCACTGAGGACCGGAGAACTGACGACTAGCTTAATGGAAGCATCATCGGTAGGTTTGGACCTGTGTGGTCTGTCTCTCTCTTTATCCTTAAGTTTTTTCGGAAGATCTGCTGTCAGATGGCTTACTGAAGCCAAATCAGAATTCGAGGACTGTAAGAGAAAATATCTAGCTATAATAAGGGCCCGACGACATATAGTTCTGGCATTGAACAAAGCACAAATGCGACAGCGTGGGACATCATGGTCTAGGCCTAAGCAAGTGACGCATTAAGAATGAATGTCTCGGTGTAGTATTTGCTTTCCACAGATGAGACAATTGTTAACTTTTTCTGACATCAGTTAGTGCAAGAAATAACAATCCCCAACAAGGTACTTAGCTTTAGAAGACTTGAGCTTCAATTCGGAAGACGAAACTCAGGTAGCCGCCAACCGGCACTCGTGCACTGCTTCTGCTTCGGACTCTGCGGTAAGGAAGACAGATGTAATGGCATCAGCTGCCTTGCTTTATACTACTGACGGCCTGACGTCAGTCCTGAAGCGACAGCAACTGACGCAGAAATACTAAGCCTCTGGTATTCAGCCCGGCTGAGGGCTACCCCGGCAGAGATAACCCAAATGTGATGACTACAACAGTGAAACATGAAGAACATCTACATATTTTAGGGGATGAGCAGGCTGAGGCCAAACTGACTTCAGGAACCACTGAAACTTCCTCATGTGAAGTTTTGCCAGAGGAAGAATAGGGATGTTGGATGCCAAGAAACCCAGGGATCTCAGAAACTCCCTGGTTGTAATGGAAGCCAGAGAAAGAAGAGTTTTAAGAAGATAAGGGGGAAAGGCCTTAGGAGGAAGCAGGGATGCCAGCAAAAGCACCATCTGAATCCTGCAACCCCGAAAAACATGGTCTTGAGAAGGCATCAGAGAAGATTTTTTGAATTTTATTATAAACCCCAGGCTCTGAATAAGAGAGAAGGCAAAATGGAGATTTTGCAACAGGATCTCTGGAGAGGATGCCTGAAACAGCAAGTCATCCAAGTAGAGAAACACCTGGATCCCCAGAAGCCTGCAAAAAGCAATCACAGGAGTGAGACATTTGGTGAATACCCTAGGGACAGTAAAAAGGCCAATGGGCAAAGCAGAGAGCTGAAAATGCCAGGCAGCAACAGAGAAATGCAAAACCTTCCTGAAAAGGGGATGGATTGGAATATGGAGGTAAGCATCATCGAGATCCAGAGACACCATATAAGCCTGAGGAAGTAAAGAGGGAACAAAGTCTGAAGGCACAACATTTGCAAAGCGGGCACCTTCAGAAAAGTGTTCAGATGAGAGAGGTCTAGATTTGGTCTTCAAGTACCCTCTTTTCTGGGTACCAGGAACCTACTGAAGTAAAACTCCCTCCCGTTTTGGTACACAGGCACCTCTTGAATAGTACCCTCAGTCAAAAGGTCCCAAAGCACCTCTGGGAAAAAGGAAAGCTGTTTCTGAGGGGACTGAGGAATACCCATAAAAGGGGAAAGGGATTTCCACACCATGAAATACCCCTGACAAATAGACAGAACCCAGAAATCCCGAGTAATGTGTAGCCAAACAGGAAAAGAAAGAGAGGTGAAGCGAAAGAGGAAAGTAGCTGGGAAGAATAGGACAGTCAGACAGTACCTGGTTTATCTGGAAAGGAAGACTTCTGGGGTCCCGAAGTCTGAGTAGCCTTAGCAGAAGGAGCCCGCTTGCCACTTTTTTTGCCCTTAGGAGGAGGGCGAGATTGCCTGCAAACAAAGGCGGGCTTACTGGAGTAGTTTCTCTGAAATATAGGAACAGAAGGGAAAAAACACATGCCTGAGTTCCCGTAAAGCCTTACCCTTATCCTGAAGGAACCTAAACAAATCAGCAGAAGCTTCAAAAAACAAGTGATTATCAAGACGGGCATCCATCAACTTAGCCTTGATATCATCAGGCAAAGGATGAAGCTGAAGCCAAGAATACCTCCTCATCACTGAACCAAAACAGCAGCCCTCGAAGAAGCAACTGCTGCATCATGACTACACTTGATGGAATGAGGAGACACCTAGGAGGAAGTCTCTAACAGGGAAAGAGCAGAATTTTTACCCTCAGAGTCTGGAAGATTACATAAAACCTGACAAGCCTGGGATAGGACAGCCAACACATACCTGGACATATGGGTCTGATAATTAACAGCCCTAAAAGCCAATATAGCCAAGGTGTAAACCTTCTTACCTAGCCCTTTCCATGTTTCTGCTGTCTTTATTAGAAGGCAATAACTTGTGTGAAGGAAGAGATCAAGAGGGCTTGTCAGAGAGGCTACAGACACCACTGAGGGGTCAGCAGCTGGACACTTGTACAAAAATTTATAATCCTCAGGCACCCTATAAAACCTACAAGATTTCTTGGGAGCAGGAGGCTGAGAGTCTGGAGCTTTACAAGCATTGGAAAGCGCATCCAACAAAGCAGCCAAAACAGCAGGAACAGCAGGTTTAGGGTATTTCATCTGCAGCAACTCATAGTACCTCATATGAATCTCAGAGACCTGAGCACAATCCCACTTAAAGAGCTCAATCATTCTGGAGATTGTGTCCCCAAAAGAAATCTCTTCAATGGGAGAATCAGGACTGGTAGATTCCTCTTCCTCTGACCCATAGTCCAAACAAGAAGGAATTTGAAAAGAGTAAGCAAGGGATTACTCATCAGACTCAAACTCCTCCTAACAGGAATCCTGTTCCCTGGATCTTTTGAGGAGAGTAGAGGACCAGTGGGGAGTTGGAACAGAAACACCTGAGGTGGTTTCAATCAAAACACTAAACCGACCCTGAGTGAAGGCCTGCCACTCATTCTGTGGATCCTTGGGGGCAGAAGAAACATATTTAGTTTTTTTGTTTTTTTCTTTAATGGGATGTCTACCTTATAAAACTTGGAAGGCTGTGACCCAGCACTGCATTCAATAGTAGTAGTGGGGACTTCTCTAAAATCTGAAGAATGCCACTAGGCCCCTAGGAAATGACCAACCATGGTTCCCCTTGAACATCCAAAATGGACATCTGCTAAGCCTCCTCTGACATAGTTAAAACCAGATCCTAGCCAGCCTCCAACCCAGTCACAGCAGAGGAATCAGATAAAGCCCGGTGAATGTCTGGGCATTAACAAGCAAACACGAAAACTATTTAAAACTTTGTAAAAAACACAACAGGAAAGCATAAACAAGCTGAACAAAAAACGGCACGGACTATTTTATTAACGTAAGCGCTTTCAGCTAAGCAAATGCCCAGCCTTCATCAGACAAAAATCACTTAACACAGCTTAATTTTTATATAAAAGACACTACATCCATAAGTGGCTAATAAGCCAATCACGATACTGAATTAATAAAAATTATTATAACCTCAATTCACACCTAATATGAGACATTTCATCATCTTGCAAGCCCATATTTATTTAGAATGTCTGGGCATTCACAGACCTTGGGAGAAACGTCCAGGAGGCTGAACAGTGGAAGATTCTGGCCTAGGCCTCTTGGGTCTTCTTCCCTGATGGCTGCGCCTTGGGGCAGGAAGTTCCCTCCATCATACCTTTCATAAGATGTTTGTCATTGATTCTCAAGATACAGCACCAAAGAAGAAAGTCTACTATGCAAAGTTTTAGGTAGAAAAGCAAGACAGATAAAACATGATGTATGGTCTTGTGAGGTGCCTAGGCAAAACAAACACTGTTTGTGGGAGTCTTTATGGGGAATCTGTCTCTCACAATGGCATTTACCCTTCTTGGATGACATGAAACCTCACAAGCAACAAAAAGATAAAAAAGAAACCCCAACAGGGCACTAATCTGAAATGGCTCGGTGAAACCAACAACAAAATGTAGGCATTCAGACCGACGATCAAGAGATGGTGTTCAGACTGGCGGCAAAGTTCTGAGGATGGTACATCTGGACATCACCTTTATTGTCTATGCTACATGAGGAGCATGTGTGTGACATACAGCATACCTTAAAGCAACCTAGGTTTTGGCATACTGGACGAATTTCGGGCTGCCCAAGGCAGGGGATCTCTAATGCTATGAATACTACAACAGAGAAATGGAAGGACATTTTCATCTGTAAATCAAGGAAAGCACATTAATTTTTCCTAAATTATTTTAAGATTACTATAGATCACTAGCATTATGTTTCTTAGAGCTATAATTATGTCAACTGATGCTCTGGGAAATCCCCAGAATGGCAGCCATCTCAACCCAATGTGGGGTGATAAAAAGTCTTTTCCTCCAAACTCAGAAGCTCCTCAGTTCCTTCTCTAGCAAATCTCCTGCTACGGTTACTTAACCAAACACACTTAATTAAGCAGACACTAAGGAAGCAATAAAGTACTTGCACCCGATCACCAATTCAGCAGAGGTGCCACTCAAAACTCCTAACAGCTTGTGCCTGAAGCAGATGCCCCATTTGTCCCACCCTAGTTACACTATTACTGTTTTTACTGTGTTGCTTTTCAAGCACCACAGAAAAAAATGCTGCTTGTGGAGTGATGCAAGTTATGATGCTTTTATACATTTCACATTTGTTGCCGTTTTGTTGTTTTTAAAGGTTAATAAAAATAACCACCAAAAGGCATTAAAACCAAAACAAAAACATGGTTGCATCTGTCACTGTGGATAGACCAGCATTTTACCATGTGTTTTACCCAAGCAGGAATGAGTGGTACCTGTAGTGGTGATGCGGTAAGGTTGTGAGAATCTCAAATTTGTACAACAGCACATGCTGCATTACAGACACATGTACAGCAGGTGTTGTAGTAGTCAAACCTGCATCATGTAGGCAAATGTCACACCCACTGAGTAGTAAAGTAAATGTTACAGTAACACTGATGGTTTAAAAATACATATATGCCACTGAATGAACTACAAGTCCAGTGTTTACAGAAATCAAAGTACAGCTTGTTCTGTACAATCCAAATATTGTAGTGTAAACATGTGTAATTAATAGCGTGTACCAAACAAACAAGCAGTGAAATGCTTACCTGTAGGTGTCAGTAAAAGTCGTCATATCCTGCCAGATACACTTGACATTCTCTGTCAACTGTTACTGTCAACAAGAGAATGAAGATACAGGATACTTACTTGCACATTATTTTCTCATTTAACAAAGATGTTAAACACTCAAACAGCTAAGGAGTACACCTTGTTAAACATTATGTATGAATCTAAAATTACTTGAGGATGCCTTTATACAGCACACTGATGAATATATTCCAGATGATGTAAAGAAATGTTCAAAAGAATAAACATTCCTAGCAAAATGCAGTGTAGGTATGTTTGCAGATATCTCAAAGTACAGTCATAGGCCTTCAAGTTTCCTCAACTTTCAGTGCACAAAAAAAAATCTCTTATCTCAAACTATAATCATAAAAAAATAGAAAGTCTAAAACAGCTAAGGAATTACGCAGCATTAAATGTGCAATATTGCAACAACATTAATGACATCAAGGTGATGAAGCAGACAGTCCTGGTAGCCCAAAGGTCAAATTCAGCAACACAGAGACATGTCAATGTTTCCTCCAAACTCAGAAGCTCCTCAGCTGATTTTGCCTGATATTTTTGCCCTGTCCCTCAAAAAATTTTTTGATTGCTGATAAATTACTGAGGGTTACAGTCAGTAATGTCAAACATTTCATTTTTATACTTCTTATTCTTCAGAAAATTGTACTATTATTCTAATTCATTTATTTGAGTCCATTGTCTCCCCCCTCCATTATTTTTGGCTATGCCCAGTATTCTTCAACAATGAAGCTGAGAGGTAGGCAGAGAAGCAGGGATAGCAGAACCTGGGGAATGGATATTGCTAATGTGCAGATTACCAGTGGTGAGAGCTCTACCATGCATTTTGCAGCCTTATAATAAGACAAATTACTACAATTTGGATACTAACATGCAGGAATGTAGTACAGTGATAAAAAAATTGAAGCAGAGTAAAGTATAATTTACAAAATAATGCAGGAACAAGAATGCAAATAAAACTTGAATAATGAAGGCTTAAAAATGTATTGAAATACTTATTCTGTGAAAGAATGATAGATTACAGAAACCATCCTTCTACCAGAGCTAGCACTGTAAAAAGCATAAGAGCTTCTAAAGTTTATGGGACAGGAACTAACATTTTCCAGATAAAAAGGAAACTGGAGGAGAGTATCTGAATTTAAAAATGCTATACCATGACAGCATAAGTGAGGACATGCAGCCATCATGAACCATACATTACTATGACCAGTGCATCCTTAATGGAGAAGCACTGCAATACAAGCTTAGTCATTCTTCTAAAAAACTGAAATCATTTATCGTTTCCCAGGAAATGGGATTAGTCAATCTTCGTCAAGCTCAAAAAGAAATTACTACATATATCAGTACAATGAGGAAAAAATAGAGAGGGCTCAAAATTAAAAGATTTACAGGATAGCAAAACATACTGCCTAGTAAATGTTATTCAACGCTAAATGATCATTCTAATTTTAAAGTAAAAATGAGACTCATTTCATATACCACCAGGACATTATCTGGAAAACATCTGATGTTAATACATTTGTCATTAAGGGCATTAGTGGCCCTACAATGATTACATTTTATACCTTTGGTGGCATCAGACTAACTTATTTTATGTTCATAGCTTAAATGCTACATCTACATTTTGTATAAACCTGAAAGCAATTGTCATCATACTATCATTTAAAAAAGTACACAGTGGTGTACTAAGAAAGCTAATCTCAATACCAGAACATTGTTAAAAGACTTTTGGTCCATAGAAATAAGCATCTGGGTCAGCAAGCAAACTAAGGCTTAAAACATTAAGCAAAGAAACAATAATTGAGCGGAACATTCTAAAATTTGCACATAAAACAGAGAACCAAAATACTAGACACTTTCTCTAAACCACTGTTTTTACAACATAATTTCTTACAAATAAAAATAAATTGCAACAAGCCTGCAGGCATGGTTCCAAATGGAAGCTTTTAAACATGGCTAATAGCTACCACCCATGCCAAAAAATGTATGCCAGGAGCAAACCTGTACTCATTACTGTTCTCTTTCCCTTGCGACTTAAGCTGTGCAGTGGAAACCTAGCTGTATTAAAGGGGAATAATTCTAATATAGCAGGTTATACTAAATATGGAAGTCATATTTTTTTTATCTCAGGCATGAAATAATAAAATATGCATTCTACACATGGAATACCAAAATAATGTTCTGATTAATTACCAGCAAAAGTACTCCACAGAGTGGCAGAGTATTGAACTGTAATTCAAGTAATGAAAGATGGGTTATACTGACAAAGAAACAGAACTGTCTAAACACAGGGGCAAGCAATGGAGAATAAGAGTTCAATTAAAAAGAGAAACTGCGGAAACTGTCTGATGGAAATAAAAATGTAAAAAAAAATTAGTATACAAAGCAAAATCAAATAAATATAGAACAAAGTTTGTTACTGTAAAAACATTGTCATAATTACCAATAATACAAGCAGAAACAAAATGGGGTCACGGAGCCGCATGATGCTAAAAGGCAAAACAGACCTACTTCATTTAAAGGGATGTAATGAACAAAATGTAACTAAATACCTATCAGCACAAGTCCTTCTATGATGTAGTGTGCAAAGGTGCTCCCCTACAACTGGAATGCCCACAACAGAGGGTCCACATCAGGGTGTAGTAGCAAAAGGTGTACAATCAGGTCCTGTTCCTGCACATTTTTGAAAACCTGACACTCAATTAGGCACGAGTGTCTGTTTTTAAGGGTGATCCAAGAGCACTAAGTGAGTTGCTCAGAGAGTCATACAGCAAGCAAATGGATACTAAAAGAATCAAACCCAGGGTTATAGGCTGAAGCTCGTTAATTCAAAGCCTTAATCCTCTGTGTTATTAGTACTGTGTATGTGCCCAAAGTCCAGTAGTTTAACAATATTAATATCAACTAACTCAAGGTAGTTGCATTCACACACACTGGCTCAAAAAATTCTTAATGCCCACCATAAACAAAGTCACCTGTGGCAGAAAATGTTGGCAATATCTTGGCAAGAAGGGAATTTATGTAACGTTTCTTAACTGGGTATGTGAGTGGGTTCAGGGAAATTTTCAAGCCAAAACCCAGGACAGACAGGCAAAACTAGAGAATACACATAAAATACAAAGTTTAACTGTAAATTGTAGATCACCATAAAGAAAAATACAGTTCCAAGCACCAAAAAAAAAAAAATGAACTGAATTAAACATCATACCTCCAAGTGTATACAAGCATTTACAGCAGAATATTTTCTATTGTATTTGCATAAAATACAAAGTAAACTATCATATGCTTAGTATGGGTTTATAAGCACAAAAATCCAGAATATACCAAAAAAAAAAAAAAGTTTTTGCAGAGACAATGAAAATCTTCTTTTCCCCCATCCGCTCCTTTCTCCCTCCTTATTTAGTATTAATAAACATGAACACCCTTTGCATTAGAAGCCACAGGTGAAGGGGGAGGGCATACATTATAAAGCTTGGTTGAGTCAGAAGTAGAGTAACCTTTGCCTCAAACAGTTGCATTTGTTTTCTTAGATTAGATGGGAATGAAAAAGACTTATTTTAATTCTGTCAGATTTTCAATTTGTTTAATGTTTTCAGGTAATGATTTTCCAACAGACAAGGTCTAATTTTGGCGAAACTTTTACACAAGTTGTGTTGTAAATTACTTGTGTATAACAAGATTCTATGTTGTTTGTTGCTGTACTACTTGCTACAATATCTGAGCTACAGCATTTACTACAGTAAATGATCACATTTTATATACATATGTGTTAATAGGGTAAACCCATTGGCCAAAATGTCCCATTTCAGGGGTGACCAGGAAGTATTGTCTAGTTAAATGGCTTGCTCAAAGTTACACAGTCGGCAAATGGAGGTGGAAAGACAAACTCTGTATTTTTAACTACAGGATGCAGTTCAGTAGCAGATCAGAGCCATAGTTCTCTCTAGTATCTGACAGCCACTTTTATTTGTTTCCACTGATAAATCTGCAAGGGTATTATATGTGCTTTCTTAAAAAAACATAACTTTTCTTTCTCGGATGTTTCGGTTTATAAAAATTGTTACGGGGATGACTAAACAATGTGCAATCCATTTCATAAATTTAGGAGGTAACTTTGCAAAGCCAGAATCCTTAACTTTTTTGTGAATTCTGAGGAGACTTGCTTCTTTTAGGAATGACCAATAGCCTAGACCACAACTGAGATCACCATGTCCACTTGGTAACACTCCAAAGACATTTAGTACCATCTTCAAGACACAGTTGCAAAGTAATGTGTTATGACACCATCAGCATCAGACGCATAAGGTAAATGGCAAGCTTCGTTTCTGGTCTGCAGCAGTTTATCATTTTGTTCTAGAAGATCTTCAGTGACTTAAAAAGACTGTCATAATCAAAGTAATCTTTTGTGTGTGTACATTCCAAGAATCTTTGGCATTTCCAAGCTGCCTGTATTATTCAAGAGATTCTTGAGATGTGCTTTGTAAATATTTGCCTCAAGCATTCAGTTGGTAATCAGCTATTTCAAATTCTGTCACCCAAGACTGACAGGAGTTTCTAATTCAGCAAGTCTTTATTGAGGGCAACATAGCCTAGTATACATATAATATGAACAAAATAGTTCACAGATGTGTTGAAGAATGTGATGCTCTCAAGCTTGACAGTTAATAGCCAAGAAGTTCAGATTTTAGCAACACTGACTGATCTTTCTATCCTGAGATGCCTACGATTGGAGAGGACTTTGCTTTTTGAGATGCCTATGATTGGAGAGGACTTTGTTTGGATTATGGACAACAAATTTTGTATGTTGGTCACTGACAAAGTTGGCCAATATTCAACCAGAGGAGGCATTACATGCACAGGTTACCAGTACTCTACCTAATGCACATTTTTTAATAAATATGGCTTGAGACGGTAACTGACTAAGCCCCTGCAAGCTGTAGAGATTTATGAACAGCTGTCTAGATTAGTATAGCATAATCAGTGTTCACATCTGCTGCACATTTCCTTGGGCCATGTCAAGGTATCCCAGAGTATACCAAGTGGTTACTTTTGGGGAGTGTATAACCCTTGGAGTTGTGTGATTTGCAAGCTCCCAGAAGAATATTAATTATAGCAACTTCTTAGTGCACATGCAATAGCTCTACCTATAATTTGAGAAGTTCTTTATAGGTTCATAGGTGTATACTAGGCTAATGAGCACTAGGGCCTTTACAGACCTAGCCGTGCAACCCAAATGTACAGTTACTGTGCCTTAGAAGTTATTTTAAGGGGTCTATGTTTTACGTTAGGGCATCATTTAAAGGCTGCCCCTGCCCATCTAAGACATAGGTGCCAGACCGGGGGGAATTTCTGACCTCCCATCTACTAGTCCAGGATGCACTTGAGTACAATTAGGGAGGGGCTCTTCTTCACATGGATGGGAAGACTATTCCAGAGAATGGGGTCATCGGAGATGTATACCCATCCCTCCAACATGTCCTATTTAACTCGCAAGCAAAGTTTAAATACTTAGATCTAGTAGCTCTGGTGATGTTCATTTTGTTGATATGCAAAAGATCCATCAGAGCAGCATCCATGGATGCCTTGCATGCCAGGCATAAATCACCACTCAGCAGTCTGTAGGAAACAGAGTACAGACACAGGGCTTTGAGGCAATCTGCACAGGACATAGCATTCATGCTCTAAATTATTTTTGTGAGAACCTCAGTGGATGTTCCAGTTGTTAAATATGCCTGACCAGGTACATACCAAAGGGAGCATTACAGTTAGTGATGGTATGGTGATGGTGCAGTGCAGTGGCACAATGCCTTCCCTGGATCGAAATGCCAAGCACTTCTTTATGAGCGACACAGAATGATTTTCTAATAACTTTAGGCGCATGTTTGGTCAAAATCCCAGGTACTATCTACAAAGAGTCCCCAAATCCCTGAGTATTGTGTCTACTTTTAGGGGTCTTTTTATCAATGAGATAACTTCCCTTGGTGGCCAACTTCCCAAAAGGTACTATTCATGCATTTCTTGGCATGGAGTTTTAAGCCACGGCTTTGGCACCAGTCATTTGCCTTTGAGAGGTTAGTAACTTGCAGGTTTCTACTGATTGCTCCTCGCTTGCAATCATCTGCAAACTTGGTAAGTGAGGCTCTTAACATTAGCCTTGACTTCCAAAAAATAGGTGAGAGCCCTGGGAGACTCCACTGGTGAATGGCCTCTTTTTGGAGGTGGTCTCTCTAATTCTAACTTCCTGGGTCGTATCTATGAGTCAGCTGGCTATTCAGCGAGTTACAAAGGGGTATATTCCTAATTTGAAGAGTTTGTTTACATACCCTGAGTGCCTTGGGTAGTTCAAGATAGGCAGTGTGTATCACTTTGCCCTCATCCATTGCCTTGCTGACTTTTTCAAAGAAGTCCACCAGGTTCAGTAGGCATGACCTGCCTTTGACAAAACCCAAACTGGATTGGGTCCAGCATCTGAAGGTTTCCTTCATCATCATCAATAATTTCCATGCTAGTTCTTTCCATGGCTTTGCATAATATGAGACTTGTCAGACTTATGGGGCTGTAGTTCCCGGGATACACTGATGGCCTACCCTTGTGCAGAGGTATGATTGTTGCAGTCTTGCATTTGCTTGGCACAAACCTTGTGCAGAGGCTATAGTTGAACAGTGACACCAGTGGCCCTGACAGTTCACATTTCAGGCTATTTAGGAGGCATCTAGTGATATTAACAGGGACCACTGAACCTATATTCCTGGCCTTAAACAGTGCATCTAAGATGTGCTCAATTCTGATAATTGGATTAAGTTGGATGGTACTTGCTGGGGAGCAGCTGGGTGGGGGTAAAGTTGGAGCGGAATTTGTCAGCCAGCAGATTTGCTGTACATTTCACAGTTGTGTGAATATGGCTCCATTTACCAACAATTAGGCACACTGTAGCATGCTGCCTTTGAGGTTTCAGACCAGCTAAAACTGTGGCCTTGTGGTAGCCTTTGGCCTGGGACACTATCTTTACCTCAAAATTTGCTTTGTTGGACTTAGTCGTCTATTCAGTTTCACTAGAGTATCTTTTTTGGTGCTACACTTCCTAATTTTAGCTACAACTTTTTTCTTTTGTTGTACAACCTGCTTAATTTTTGGATTCCAACAGGCTGGTTTGTCTTGTGGGGTTAGTTTTGGGTTTACTTCTGGAAGGCACAACAGCCTCTATGCAAATCACTTACATGGTGGCACAGAGGTCCTTTGAAAAATTCTGCATAGGCCACTGAGTTATCGGGTTTGAAGGAGCTTGCAATTTTGACAGGTTATCACTTAATAAAAGGTAGTGTGCACTAGAGTAGTTTCTTGGGATCTTAGGTGTTTAATAGGCTAACAACCACACGAGTCTTTTTAAGCCTAGCCATGCATCCCAAATCTCTGACCAGTTCCGATACCCTTGATAAGTGTAAGCAGGGGCTTGGGAGATGAAACATTTATAAGATAGGGACTAGGAGAGGAACCATTTACAGGTTGTTTGTGTCCATTAGAGACATAGGTGCCAAACCAGGGATGAATCTCCTGTTCCCCATCCAATTGTCCAGGTTACACTTGAATTGGGTTAGGGAGTAAAGTACAGTTTTGTACCTACCATAAATGTAGATGTTCGAGTCTATACCCTGCTGCAGTCATCACACTTGGGTTATTATCCTGCCGTCAGGCGGTCCCGCAGTCAGCCCGAATTCCAAAGTCTTGGTCCGGCGTCGGTTGCTGTCGCTTCTTCCCTGACGTCAGTGCACCAGGGATATATGAGAGGCATCAGACGCCATTTTCTTCAGTTTTTCTTGCCCCAGGTGTCAGGTGCCCCCCCCCCCCAAATGGTGGTCAGTAGATAGTACCAATAATGAAAAGTGTAGCATAAACAAAAAATCCCTCCAGCTATAAGCAAATACACCACAAAGGTTATAACAGATTTTAAGGTATAGAAAGGTCTTAGTTAGGTCAGAGGGGACGGAGGAAGGGTAACCTGGACTGCAGCAGGGTATACACTCGAACATCTACATTTATGGTAGGTACAAAACTGTACTGTGTTCATCGTGTTACCTTGCTGCAGTCATCACACTTGGGTAGAATCCCAAAGCTAAGGATGGGAGGTGGAGTCAAACAGGGTTAGAGGAGGCTAGAAGGCCCTGCAAAACTGCAGTGGCGAAGCCAGCTCTAATCTTAGAGTAAAGTGGTAATGTTTGGTGAAGGTGTGTACTGAACTCCAAGTTGCAGCTTCCAGAATATCCTTGGTTGGCACCCCCCTGAGGAAGGCTGTAGATGTAGCTGCTGCCCTGGTAGAGTGGGGCCTTATGCTAGCAGGAACTGGTTTTCCATGGTGGGTGTAGCAAAAACGTATGCAATGTCCTATCCATTTGGAAATGGTCTGTTTTGAGATGGCCTTTCCTTGTGATGCTGTAGCATAGGATACAAAAAGCTGGTCAGATTTTCTGAAAACCTTAGTTTTATCCAAGTAGTAACGTAGTTGCCTGTGAATGTCCAAGGAATGTAGAAGTCTTTCTCCTTTGTTCTGTGGATTTGGAAAAAAGGTGGGTAAATGGATGGTTTGATTTAGAGCCACACTGGATACCACCTTAGGCATAAAGGAGGGGTTAGTTCATAGAGAAACTCTGTCTTGATGAAAAATGAGGAAAGGCTCTACTGACATTAGTGCCTGAAGCTCTGAAACTCTTCTCGCTGAAGTAATTGCTAGCAGCAGGGCAGTCTTCCATGATACAAACTTGAAGTCAGCTGAGAAAGCTGACTCAAAAGGAGGTAGCGTAAGTTTTTCCAGAACAAAGTTGAGGTCCCAAGTAGGTGTTGGCGCTCTCCTGGGAGGCCTAATGTTTTTGGCCCCTCTAAGAAACTGCCTTAGGAGTGGATGTGAAAATAAGGGAGGATCCATGTTGTAGTGAGCTGAAATAGCTGAGGCGTGGATTTTAATAGATGAAAAAGAAAGCCCTTTGTGTAACATCTCAGTTAAATATTGCAGAATGATTCCTGTATTCCACAAGGTACATTAAGGGATATCATTTATGCATTAGGAAAAAAGCTCAATATTATTAACACTTTGAAGTTAGACAAAACATATTCGATGAAATGTATTGAGCTTAAAATAGTCCCAAAGGGGCTTAGATTTTTTAAGATACCGATGGGCATAGAATTAACAGCTGATATTAAATCTGAATTTAATCAGTTATTTGATTCATTTGGTATACAATATATGCAAACACTTATTAAACATAATGATGGACAATTAGTTAAGATTATGATGAAAGTGGAAAAGCTTAATGATGTAATATTTAATGATTTATTATTCCCTCAATGGGAAAGATTATATAGAAAGCAGTTTTACACAGCTGAATCTAATACAAAGAAAGCTTTTGAAAGGAAACATCATAAGCTTCAGAGAGACACTGAGCAATATCAGAAATTACGGCATATATATGGGGAAAAAATACAGAGGGACATTTTGTTAAGAATAATAATAATGGAAAACATAAATTTAAATATTATGATAAAGATAAAAATAAACACCACTTTAATGGATATTATAGAAATAAACATGATTATTTTCCACCGGAGGAAGATGACATACATTTTTTATACCAGGGAAGCAATGTGAGACAACCAAGGGAGAGGAAGTGGGGAAGACATTACAAAGAAAATTACCCATAAAATCATTTACAAATATTCAAATAATTTAAAAATCTCCACTAAAAGAATCAACTGAATCAAAGACTATACCTACTAAGACTGTAGCATCTAATGTTTATACCAACGAAGATATGGGTGAAGATAGGGCACGATCCTTACAAGATTTACAAAGTGAATGTATTATTAAGGATGGTGTTGTTAATACATTCAAACATTTTAAAATATATAACTATACGGATTTGACATTGAATAGGACTTCTTTTTTCCTGTTTTCTAAAGGTATGAAACATATACCAACTACTAGATTTAGATTGGTAGACAGTTTAACTGAGTTTAAAAAGTATATTAGGAAACTAAACTTAGCTATTACTTTTAAACAACAAAGACATTCAGTCTATTAAGGAGGGTGAACATTGTATATTAAAGAAAAAAAGTACATATAAGCCACCAATGCATCCACTTATCTCAGTATTTGACAAATCTGTTTCCAGACAAATTTATCAGTTACAGAATTATGTTAAAGGGGTTAAAATACATCATAATTTGCCTGAAGAGGAGTATAAATTGTTACAAGATCTCAGAAAAGATAACAGTATTAGAATTGTGAAACCCAACAAAGGGGGCAGGATTGTTATTTATGATAATACTGAGTATATATCTAGAACACACCAACTCTTATATAATTCAGGCAATTATGAAATTGTTTCATTAAATGAAATAAATATAGCATATCATCACATTGACTTGCATATAGAATTTCTTATTGATCAAAGAATTACTATGGACACTTATAACTATTTAAGGGTCGAACATTCCATACTAGCCTCCATTGTAGGAATACCAAAAGTACATAAATGTACAGATAATCCACCTTTTAGACCAATAATATCTGGAAGTAGATCTAAAACTTTTCCACTTGGTACAGCTATTGATAGATTTTTAAAACATACATATGATAAAATCCCACATTTAGTTCAGGATTCGTGGGAGTTTTTGAGAAACTATCCAGTTAGTTTGTGGCATTCAGATCTTATGTTTGTCACAGTGGATGTTATTGATTTTTTTTCATGTATTCCGAAAGAAGCTGGATTAGAGGCCTTTGCCTATAGTATAAGAAAATATGGCGGCTATGACTGGGACAAAGTATGTCTTATTATTGAATTAATGTCCATAGTATTGGAGCATAATTATATTGAGTATGAGGGGGGATTTTTTAGACAAACCAACGGCGTAGCTATGGGAGCAGCGTGTGCACCGATCTACGCTAATTTAGTCATGCTCGAGTGGAAGGAGAGTACATTATTTACTAGTGAATTTTTCAAGTATGTTCGGTATTATTCACAATATTTGGACAATATCTATATATTGTGGGATGGTAATAATGAAGTATTAGATCAATTTGTGAATTTTTTAAATTCTAGTAGTACATATCTGAAATTTACTTATTCATCTAGTATGGAAGGACTCCCCTATCTGGACACATATATTTCAAAAGGTGAAAATTGTTTCAAATCTAGATCGTTTAGAAAACATACTTTTTCTAACAGCTATATAGAATTTACTAGTAATCATCCATGGAACCTATTTGTCAACATATTTAAGGGCTAGATTATACGGTCATACGTATGACCTCCACCTATTCTGAGATGTTGGAAGAAGTCAATTTCATCACTTCTCTTTTTAGGGATAGAGGTTATGACCTAAATATGATGAACCGCATGAGTAAAAATGTTATAAATGAATGGGGAAAAAAATACATGCCCTTGTTGGGACTCAAGAATGATAACAATAATCCCCATAACGTTAGAGGTGAGCAGACTCCTGACAACGCGTCCTCTATTACTGAGTAAAGAAGAGCGTGTGTTTTGGAATATGGCCCACAAAGTGGCAAAATAAAGGGGATCATAACTAATAATTGGAAAATTATAATGATTGATCAAGATATAGTTAAAATCTTAGGATCCCAACCTGTTTTTGTTTATAAAATGGGCCGGAATATAAAAAGGTATTTAGAAAGTAGTGATATTACAAGACAGTTGATTAATAGGAAAACAACTAAGTGTGGGAAGTGCAAACAATGTCATGCTATCCTTGATGAATGCAGTATTACCCTGGATAATATACACAAGACATATATAAGGTTTGCCCATGGAAATTGTAACACTAGATGCGTGGTTTATTTGGCAAAGTGTACAGTATGTTCAGGATTTTATATAGGTAAAACGGAAAGAAAATTGAATAAACGTATATACGCACATCAATACAGTATTAAGACAAGAGATGAGAAAAATGCTCTATATAAGCATATTAAACAATATGGTTACACCCATACATTCAAATTTGCTATTTTAGAAAGTTTAGTATTTGAACCAAGAGGGGGGGATTTGAAAGGACTGTTGTCCTATAAGGAAATATGGTGGCAACTATACATAGATGCTTTGACTACACCTGGCATAAATGATTTCGTCACTATTAAGCCAGTACTATCACTTTTGTAGACAGACAAACGTATTGTAAATATTATATAAAATACATAGTTTTTAATTTTTTAACTTTATATATTTTAATAGTAACAGGATGGTTGCTTGATGTACATGATGATGTGACATGGTGATATGAAAGTATTTACATTGAGCTATTAATTTTAATGTATATAACTAATCACCACTATTATGTGTATGTAGCTTTAAAATCTTCTACTAGTAGCACTTTGGCACCAAAAAAGTTATTTAAGTGATACTAATTAGTTTTAAAACAGTTCTGATGAAGCTCGCGTTCGGTGAGTGAAAGCGCTTAACTTGCATTATTTTTTATGGAATAAAAGTTATTTACTTTTTAATTATACCCTGCTCGGCTTGTTTGTGAAGACCAGGTTGACGTTTCAAGACACATAGGAATACAGCGTTCTTGTGTTTGTCAGGTTTGGTTGTTGTTCTTTTGAACGCCGAGTCCTTTGGATTTGGTTCTCATGGTATGTAAGGTTTCCCCAAAGGAATAATCTTCAGGGGGAGAAGCTGAGGGAATGGAGTCTTCAGCATCAGAATCTTCATAAGGGGGAAAGGAGTAATCATGTTCCTCAGAGGAGCCTGAGGAAACAGACACTTGATCAGAGGAGGCATAATCCTCCTCTTGTCTAGGCCTTTGTCGGGGTTGGGAACCCCTGATCAAAGAAATCAAATCTTCAGCCATTTTAAGCATCTGTTTCTTAGGCATAGGGCCTTGACCTGGAGACTGAAGTGTAGTCTTTTTTGGTTTTAGAGGAGTCTTAAGCTTAGCATAAGATTTTATGGTGAGAGTAGTCGGTCTGAAGACACCTTCAGAAACTGAAGTTGTTTCTACAGTACCGGTTTCTCCTTCTGCAATGTCGTCGGTAGGGCCTAAAGAAAATGGCTGCATCGGCCTAGAACTCTCTGCTGGGGAATCTGAAGCGGTCTGGGGATCCAATTCAGCGGTAGCCAGGGGCTGCGTAGGCGCATCACTGAAAACCGGAGAACCGGCGACCGGCCCCAGCTGAGGACTCGGAGTCTGGCTTGGATCTAGGCTGCCTTTCTTTATCTTTGCATTTTTTATGCACGCCGGTAGTCGGTTGCTCCGACGGCATAGTGTGATTAAATTTCCTACCGAAGTAGTGTCGTGCAAAATCAAAGCGTCACTTTATAGTTCGCTTATTGAACCTAGCACAAAACAGACTACCAGTGACGTCGTGGTCTGGGCCTAGGCAAGGTATACAAAGAGAATGAAAGTCCTTATGAGGTATTTGCTTCCCACAAGAAATGCAATTGTTAACTTTTTCTGACATTGGACTGAGGCAAGAAAAGGTTCCCCAACGGGGTACATAGCTTTGAAGACTTCGGACTGAAACTCTATTCGAAAATCTCAGGTGTCAGCCGACCGGCACTTGCAAACTGCTTCTGCTTTGGGCACCGCACGCAAGAAAGACTGAAGAAAATGGCGTCAGATGCCTCTCATATACCCCTGGCGCACTGACGTCAGGGAAGAAGCGACAGCAACTGACGCCGGACCAAGACTTTGGAATTCGGGCAGACTGCAGGACCGCCTGATGGCAGGATAACCCAAGTGTGATGACTGCAGCAGGGTAACACGATGAACATCTCTGCTTTACATGGATGGGGAGCCTGTTCCAGAGACAGGGTAATCTCTGGGATACACACCTGTCATTCCAGCAGGTCCTATTTATATTACAGGCAAGGTTTAAGTCTTTAGAATGTGTAATTCTGGTGCTGCTTGTAT